>NC_064283.1:52341257-52634421 GCF_019186545.1 Solanum stenotomum | reverse complement strand
AGTAATTAGATGAAATAAAAATACCGACCTCATGAGGTCGGTATTTTAATTACATACTACCGACATTCGAAAGTCGAAATTATAAAATATTTAATTGAGAAAAAATTCTGACTTCCTGAGGTCGGAATTTTTAATGAATTACAATAAAAACCGACCTCTTGATGTCGGTATTATTTTCTCAATTAAATATAAAAAATACCGATCTCATGAGGTCGGTATTTTTATTGTAATTCATTTTTTCCGGGAAAAATTCCGACCTCCGGAGGTCGGAATTTGGTTTTCCCGCTTTATTTTGCATAAAAACCGACTACTTGTAAATACCATCAAATGGAGGTCGGAAATTACCGACCTCCATTTGAGGTCGGAAATATTTAGGTCGGTATTCACTGTTTTTTTAGTAGTGTCGAAAGAACAATCTCAAAGGATAAAGAGACAAGGTAAAATAAATCTATATATAATTATGGGTGGCAGCTCAAGGATTAAAATACCTAGCATGGGACGATCCTAATTCTATTACTTAAAAGGTGGAAGCTCAGGGGTGGTAATACCAAGCATGGGCAATCCCAATCTATATTATTATGGGTGGCAGCCCAGGGGCTAAAAGTCTAGCATGGGTCGATCCTAACCTGTATATTTATGAGGACCACATCCCAGGGCTTAAAATGCCTAGCATGGGTTATTCTCTTCTATCACTGATCAACTGGTCAATTGTGTTATATGCCTTATAAAGAATATAACGCACAGAAAAGTAAAGAAAAGAATGTAACATACACGATTCTACAAGTATAAGCAAAGGTGGTCTCTAATCCTTATCTATTTGAATTGGTTTCCCTTGAGCTTTCATTTTACATATGGTTGTATTAGCGCCTACATATTAAATACATTCTTTTGTACTGACATCCCTTATTGGGGAAGATGCATTTCATGTTGCAAGTACAGGCACTCAACTAGTAGATCTCCCCAATAGAAGCACATTATACTCAGCGGTTGTTGGCGAGCTGCAGGTTGGTTTGGGGCTTTGCCGAGTCTTACTATGCATATTTTGATAGTTGTACAGTCATGGATTCTAGTAGAGGCTTTGTAGACATTATAAAGCTATCATTTGTATTCATAATTTTACTTGTCACATGTATCGGTTCAGCTAGTCGACATGTGTTCTATATGTAGCTTCTCATTAATAAATCTATCTGCATAGTAGTTCACTTTCTCATCATAGGCCATTTGTAAAGCGTGTGTTCATATGGTACTTGTCCGCCTCACCTAGGGTTGAGGTGTGAGATGACATCTCCATGAGGGGGTTGCACTTTTTGTGCATTGGGAACTTCTTGACCCTGAGGATTAGCATTCCTCCTAGAAGAACGTCCTCGAACAGCTCTTTGTTGAGGCATGATCTGAAAAGACAAGCCTAAGCATGAGTTACAAGAAAATTTTACAGAGTTGAACTCTCTATCGTACGAGCAGGAGTAAGATGAAAGTGAAAAGTTCCTAAATGTCGTAGCTTCTTCATTATAGATGTGGCACGTTTCACACTGATAATAAGGGCTCTAGTAAGCACGGCTTCATAGACACCCTAGGACTCTTGAAATCTGTGGTCTAGTACCTAGTTTGTCACGCCCCGAACCTACAACCTGGACATGGCCAACACTCGAGAACCATTATTGGTCCCCAAGCTAAGCCTTATCCTGGATGACTACTAAGAAGATGACTAACTCAAGCATACACAAGTATAAAAACTGAAGAGTTGTTTAAAACACTTTATTTAATCTCAAGTTCATCTGAAAATACTATGTATGCAACATAAACATTTAAATGTTACATCTGAAACTTAATACCGAAAGACTGACCAAGATTGTCTATCGATAAAGCCTCTACTATACTAAGATAGGCGTCAAGACAAGACCCACGAAAACCTTAAAAACCTACTAAAAGTAGACTAAAGACTAAAGTCCTCCAAAATCTAAGAGGCCTCACCAAAAGCTAATGTGTGAATGGGCAATCTCAACGAAATGCCTGTTGATGATACTAAACACTTGTATTTGCATCATAAAATTATGTAGTTCGAATGAAATATGTACATTGAATGTACGAATATGTAACATAACTGAGTGAAACAATAACTAAACTGAAGGGCTGAAATATAACTCAACTGAAGTAAAGCATAAACATGAGATAAAATCATTTAAGCTTCAAAATAAAATGAAATAATAGGAATTACTAAACAAAAATTTATGTATATAACTAATTTTTACTTTATTGGAGTCTCATGATGATACAACGTTTTACCAATGTTGCCAGAGCCAACCTATATTTTTCCAGAGTATAGAATGTACCTTAACTGTTGGATCAACTACAAATCCTTCTTGAGGCAGATGAGGAGTCTCCCGTTTTGCGATACGATCTTATCTACACTGGTGGCATAGGTTATGGAGTTACCTAAATCGGTGCTTAATACTACTAAAAAATATATAACTGAATGCTCATGTAAAAATACTCCTTGGGTTGAGATAATTTCTCAGAAGACCTCTTTAAGAGGTAACTGAAGTTGTACTAATTCTATCTGAAAACTCATTATACTTTTCTGAATATAGTACTTTCTTTTCAATTGTAAAAATAATACATTTGGAACCATCTAAGTTCCCTTAAACTTTTCTGAAAAAGATGCTTTAAACCTATCTCTTAGACTCACTTGAATCATCAAAACCAATGTAAAGTAGTTTTGGTAAGAAATCCAATCTATAAAGGGCTCATGTGGAACTACAAGCATGAACAATTCAAAATCTCAAAGCATAAAGTGTTGCAAATCTTGTAATGTAAGGATTCAGAGCTCAGAACAAAATCATAACTCATCCTTAAGAATTTCATAAATTGAGGGTAGAACCCTAGATTTCGACTTCCTACTGACTCAATTGAGATGTAGGGCATGAGTATGAATTATTACAACACTACGAATAGCCTTAAATACCCTAGAAGCCTTGATACCTTGACCTAATGCTTAAAGTTGAAGAACCTTAGCTTCTTCTTAATTTGAGAGAACTTAGAACGTGAAAATTTGATTTCTCTGAGGGTTGGATATGAATTGAGAGGTTATTAGACCATAATATAGACTTAGGGAAGTTAATAGAGGGTAAAAGGTCAATAATACATTTCCGAAAATGTAAGAGGACCATAAGAATCACAAAATGACCTTTTAACGAGTCCCATTGACCAAGTCAACGATCTAGAGGCTTCCTCGCCAAAAATAGTCAATGGATCGTACATTGGGACTTAAGATAACCCAAATAAATAGAAGCTTAACATTTTCGGGACATTTCAGGAAGCTCATTTGGCAATTCGCCAACCTATTCGGTGGATCGCCAATTAGGCAAGTGAGTTCGCCTAATTTCCCAGCCCAGGTTTGTTCTAGTAAAATGACCATAACTTTTTACTCCAAACTTGAAATAAGGAAAACTTGGTGGCATTGCAAAGAAGACTCTAGACCTTAAATTTAATAGATCATGGGCCGCCAAGTTCATTATGTGCTAAGAGATATGACTGTCTGAAGTTTTCATAAGTAGAATCTTACGTCAAAACTTAATCGGTAAGGAAGCTCTCAACTCAACTTTGTGCTAGGGGATTCTTGTTACCATAATTCATTTCCAAATCCATTCCCACACTAAAGAATTTACCTTTACACATATGAGCAATTTAAGAATCACCAGAAGTACGACCTTACATGTGAATAAAGAATGGTTCATGCATTAGCTTAGAAATTTTTGGGATGTTACATAAATTTTTCCGAAGTTAACGGGGGCACGTGAACCCCTTTAGTCTATGGTGGGTCCGCATCTGTTGTCAAGGATAAATCTCACTTGTGAATAACTAACTGTGACTCAAGGCTCCAATATAACTATAGTGAAATTGAAACATGCAATTATCTAAAGAAGGCAAAAATTTCTACATTTCAAAAGACATATACTAATATTTAGTAGCAGTATAGTTTACCTTAATTTAGCTATATGAAAGGAAAATTTATAATTTACACTCTTTTTTCTAAAATCAAATAGTCATATAAATGTAATATTCATATGAACAGATTAAGCAAAAATTTTTAAAAATAATATTGATCAACATAATATTTTAGTGCATTAACAATTTTAAAATTATTAATTATTAACAGAGAATCAATGCTTTGCAAGAAAAAAGGAAAAAAATTGATAAGAAAAGAAAGATTTTATCCGCCTCAACATATATTATCTTTTTTGCTGATTGTTGGTCTAGCCAAACACTTTATCTAATATCTTTTTAGTATCCTACCACTTGATTCTGCTCATAGTTTCTTTACTTAACCCATAATTATTTCTCTACTTTCGTTAATTGCAAGATCTAATTTTTATTTTGTATTTTCACTTTCTTGCAGCCTCCGTTCTTTGATGCATTTTTTTTTTATTCAATTGTAGAAAATGTAATAAAATCAAAGTAATGACTCTCCCTCACCTCATTTGTCAAGGAGCCTGGAAAATTCTCTTTTTTCTCTACCATGAGAAAATGTAATAAAATCAAACTAACCCTCTACCATCATCTCTCTTGCTTCATCTCATGTACTCCATTTTGTTGGAACTTGGAAAATTCTCTTTTTTCTCCATCATCAAGATTTGTTTTGAATTTTTTTTTTATAAATCGTTAACTACAGTTCTAGTCATAATTTTTTCATTGATTGGTGATAATGTGAAAACTTTTATATAATTTGAGAGAATACAAAGTAAATTATTTCTTTCAATGAGTTTAGTAAGCAAAACCTCGACATACATCATCATTATAATGTAATCAAAATACCAAATTCATTATATAATAAATTCATAAGCAATGGTGCCTTTTGATATGTCCGTTTTATTGAGAACACAATAATTAAGATATACTAATTANATTATAACTGAAAGAATATTGGACAAGTGCTTTTAAATGATTAATATAGATTTTCATAGAGTTAATTGTTTTTTGAGACGAAAATGACCAGATATCATTGAAACATTTCAAAATGCATTCAAAAAATTTAATTATGGGGAGAAAGTGATATTTCTATAAGTAGTATTGTTCTTTACTTTACTCAAATTGGTAAACAAACTTAACCAACAAAACAAAAAAATAATATCAAGATAAAAAATGATCAGCATTAACTTTTCCTCTTGAGATTATGACTGTAAAATATTTTAATATTTTATTTTTCAACGTGATATATCTTTTATATTCCTTTTCATCCATAGCTCTGATACCATTTTTCGTTGTGGAGTTAGTAACTGAGGAATTCATAGTGTAGTAGGTGGTAGTGTAGAATTCATATACTTTTTAAGAAGAATTATTTTTGGTAGGTGAGGAATACTTTTGGTAGGTGAGGAGTTCATGCTTTTATGTTTTTACAATATTAATTTTTGGCAGAACGCATAAGCGGCCCCTTGAACTTGTAAGGATTTTCCTTATAAACACCTTAGCAAGGACTCCTTCCTATTGAACACTTAAACCACTCAAAAAGTGTACCTATCAGACACACCTGTCTAACCTGGCACTTATCGTGTGAGGCATTTCTTTTAAGGTGGAGTGCGTGACATTACAATCTCCTACGTGGAAAAATCTAATCTTACGTGGTAATACACATCACAAAACACCCAACCCCTCAGTCATTTCTCTAAATCCCCAAAATGTGTTCCAAAAAACCCTAGAAATTTCTTTCACGATTCCCGCTCAATATGTGGTCGATTCAAGAAAGTTGATAAATAATCTTCATGTTTTCTTCCTACGGCGTGGTTGATTCAAGAAAATAACTTTTGTTATTGTGTTTTAAGGTTGATTCAAGAAAGCTAGGAGATTTTGTGTTCAATCTTGTGAAGTAAGTTCATTTTCGAATCTCTATGACTATTGTTGTCAATTTCCCCTTTAAATATAGTGTCTATTTTGTATATTACTACAGTGATGATGTTTTGTACATATGTGAATAAAGTTTGAATTTTTTAGGGTTTTCTTGTCAGTAATTTGTCGGATTTATTTGATATTTTTTTCAGGGAATCTTATGGATATTATTATAGTAACTCGCTTTCACCATGGTGGTAAATTTGTGGAAGGCACATCTGGTGGAGGTCTCACTTACATAGGGGAAAGTGAAGTGGAATATGTAGGTATCGATAAAGACCACTTTTCTTTAATGGAATTGCTTTTTTATACTAGAGATCTGGGGTATGTTACTGTGGGTGGGTTTTATTTTAAAGACCCTACAACCAATAACTTTGTCTTAGTGGATAACGATTTCAGCTTACTAAACCTTATAAAAGACCTAGGTGATGGTGACTTTTTGGACTTGTATGTTCAACATGTTGTGGATGAGGTAGAGGTTATTAAAGATGGGCTCCCTACAGGTTATCTTTTTGGGCCAACAGTTCGTGAAAATGTTGATGAGGATGGGGTAGAAAACTCACATAATATTAATGTGGATGAAGGGGCCCAATCGGAGAATATTAATGTTGAAGTTGGTGTAGATGATGCATCGGATCTTGAAGGTGTTGAAACAGATTGGGATATTAGTGATGATTCACAAGAGTTTACTATTCCAGATGATGATGACTCAGAGATTGATGAAGAGTTGAGAACTCTTAGAAATGAAAGGAGAACCAAATTGCAGAGGAAAAGACATGTTCCTATAGAGGAAATAATTCTTGGAGTAGCTGGTGTTGATAGAAGATTTGAAGACATTGGAAGGAACAAGGTTGCTAGGTATGTAGGAAGATTGGGGGGAGATGAGCAGTATATTGATAGTTCAAAACTGGATAGTGATGATAGTAGGGATTAATTAGATCCTGAAGCTGTGGAAGGCGTTGATTTACTAGCTAGAAGAAAAAGTAGAAAGGTTAGATTTGATCATGATTGTGTAGTTGCTATATTTGAGCTTGGTATGGCATTTGAAAATGCCATAGAATTTAGAAAGGCTGTGGCAGAGTATGCTGTGGAATATAAAGTCAAATTAAAATTGAGGCCTAATGAAAAACATAGAGTCAGAGTTAAATGTCAGCATAAGAAATGCAAAATGGTTGTTGTATGCTAGTTTAGACAAAGATTCTGGTGACTTTATTGTTAAGAATTACTATCATGTTCATCAGTGCCCTACCACAACCAAAAACAAGTTGTGTACATCTAACTTTATTGCAAATAAGTTTAGGGACATAATAGTTTCTCAACCTTATATAAAGTTGTGGGAAATTCAAGAGTTGGTGAGGAAGACGACAGGATTGTATGTTGGAAGAACTCTTTGTTATCGGGCAAAATTGATGATTCTCAAGGAGTTTATGGGTGATTGGAAGATGAAGTTTGCAAAGTTGTGTGATTATGCAGACATGATAAAACAGACTAATCTTGGTAGTTCATGTTGGGTAAGGACAGACAGGGAATCTACTCCAGGAAAGAATATGTTTGTTTACTTTTATGTTTGTTGTGATGCATTAAAGAGAGGTTGGTTGGAAGGATGTAGAAAAATCATTGGTTTTGATGGATGCTTTCTGAAGGGTGCTTGTAGGGGTGAATTATTAGTTGCAATTGGTAGGAATGGAAATCAACAAATGTTTCCAATTGCTTGGGCAGTTGTTGATCAAGAAACAAAGCATAGTTGGAGTTTCTTCATCAACTTCTTGATACAAGATCTAAACTTAGGCACTGGACATGGATTTACGGTGATGTCTGATATGCAAAAGGTTAGTTTAATGTTAATTTTATTTAATTTTGATCCCATTGCCTATTTATTTAATTATTACGGAAAAGGGTCAAAATTTCCCCCGAACTATATGAAATAGACCATTTATACCCTTCGTTACATTTTGGGATAAAAAATGCCCCTGTTGTTATCCTAAGAGACCACAAATACCCTCAAGAGTTAACACCCCAAATTTTTGTTCACGTGGCAAGCCACGTGGGACTAATCCTTCCACCTAAGCGTTGCCAACTAGGATTCACTACAAAAGAACTAGACCTTTAGCGGCAACAATAGTCGCCACAAAAGCCCAGAAAATCGTCACTAAAAGTTTTTAACATTAAATTCTAATTTTGTGTTTTTTTCTTCATTGTTTTTAAAAAATCAAATATGATATCGATTAAGTAGGAGTTTGAAGACACTATATGTTTTATTTTTATGTCATATGTAAATATGTATAAAATGTACAATGATCATATATTATATATATATAGTAGGAGATTTGAATCGAGAACTAATTTTGATTATTTTTCGTAATAATATTGGATGTTTTTAATATGGATATTGCAAGTTATTTATTTTAGAAAATTAGGTCGCAATCGAAAATTAATTATCATATTTTTTGTTGAAAAAATAGGTTTTACTAGCGAATGGTTGTTGGAGCCTTAGTCGCCACTAAAAATCACTCATAACCTTTAGTGGCAATATTTTGGGATTTTGTGGCGACAAAGTCGCCACTAAAAGTCAAGTTCTTTTGTAGTGAATCTTAATTCGCAATGCTTAGGTGGAGGGATTAGTCCCATGTGGCTTGCCACATCACTAAAAAATTGGGGTGTTAACTGTTGAGGGTATTTGTGGTCTCCTGGGATAACTGCGGGGGTATTTTTGATCCCAAAATGTAATGGAGGGTATAAGTGGTCTATTTCGCATAAGTTCAGGGGCAATTTTGACCCTTTTCCGTAATTATTATTAGTCATAAATTTCAATTTCAATTATTATGATATGTAGGGTCTTGTAGCAGCCATAATGGAGTTGCTGCCAGATTGTGAGCAGAGGATGTGTGCTAGACACATCTGGTCTAATTGGCAGAAGAATTGGAAAGGAGAAGAAAGAAGAAAACAATTCTGGAGATGTGCAAAATCAAGTTTTGAGGTAAAATTTCAAGATGAAATGGGCAAACTTAATAAACTTGGTAATAAGATCTGTGGGGACTTGTTACATTATGAAAAAAAGACATGGTGTAAAGCATATTTTAAGGAGCATGCTAAGTGTGATATTGTTGAGAATAATATGTGTGAGACATTTAATTCTTGGATATTAGCTGCTAGACATAAATAAATTATCACTATGTTAGAGGAGATTAGACATAAGATAATGGATAGAAATGTTGAGATGAGAAAATTTGTTGACACTTGGATATCAGACATTTCTCCTATGGCAAGTTTAGTACTCGAAGAAAACAAAGATTATGCTAGAGATTGTCAAGTTAGGTTCAATGGCCAATTTGGATATGAAATTTTAGATGGTCATTATAGGCATATTATTGATATCAGAAAGAAGACATGTACTTGTAGAACCTGACAGTTGAGAGGCATGCCATGTCAACATGCTGTTTTGGCATATCAGCATGCAGGCCAAGACCCTGAAGATCATGTTGTACATTGGTATAGAAAAGATACTTTCATGAAGGCTTATAATTACTTTATCCAGCCAATACCTAATATGAAAATGTGGCCTCACATTAGTGATATAGTGATTGAGCCTCCTGAACCAAAGCAAATGCCTGGCAGACCACCAAAATGCAGAAGAAAGTCAAAGGATGAGCCAAGAAAGAAGTATGGAAAGTTGTCCAGAAGAGGTGTAAAAATGACTTGCTCCAAGTGTCATCAACAAGGCCATAATAATAAAGCCTGCAAATATGTGGTAATACTCAAGCCAACCTTTAATTACTTCAATTAAATAGATAAAATGCAATACAATTTTTCTTTTTCTTATTTACACTATTAAATCTTCTGAAATGGGTCAGCCTGGAAGCTCAACCCAACCTGCAAGCTCAAGCCAACCTCCTAGCTCAAGTCAGCCTCAAAGCTCAAGGCAACCTACAGGTTATAGCCAGCCACCAAGCTCAAGTGTAGGCTCTAGCCAGCCACCAAGCTCAAGGAAACCAACAAGCTTTAGCCAACCACCAAGCTCAGGCCAACCTGTAGGTTTTAGCCAGCCACTAACCTGGAGACCATCACAACATGTCAGCTCAGGCCAACAATCAACTTCTATCCGTGATGATACTTCAATTGTTAGAAAAGTTCAACAAGCTAGAAAAGGCAGGGGAAGAGGCAGAGGAAGAGGCAGGGAAAAAGCAGGGGGAGAGGAGGTGATGATACTTCAACTGTTACAGGAGGGCAACAAGCAGGAAGAGGTAGGGGAAGAGAAGGAGTATCAACATCAACAGGAGGAAACAAAAGGCCTAAGACTGTGGGATTTGGCACCTACACTGATGATATAAATGGCAGACAAACATTGAATGTAAGAGTATAACCAACTTCAATTATTTATAATCTACTTTGATAATAGGCACTTATTTCAATTTCTTGTATACAGCCTAGTACAACAGGTGAAAGAGTTGTTACTCCAGTTGTTTTCAAGTGTGCAACACCAACAAACATTGATATTGGTTATAAGCCTCGTGGACTAAAATGGAAGGGTAAAGATGCAATCACCACTCCACAATTACAACGCATGAGTAAGTCCAAAGGGGGTGGATCTGCAAACGTCTAGTGCAACAAGAGCAAGAACAGAGGGGTGTGACTACTTTAATATGTTTTGGGTGTTTTTGATGTACACTTAGAGGTTGTTTTATTTGAATATGTAATGCAAGCAGGAAACAATACTGAGACTGCTTTAATATGTTTTGTGATGTTTTTGATGTACACTATAACTAGTGGTTTAAATGTGGATTTTCTTACAAGGAAATGCCAAGAATTTTTTGTCGATCACTCATGCTTGTTTGGAGCTTAATGTTATTGTGTTGTTCACTTAGTATGGTTATTGTTCTTTGGAGGTGAAGAAAGCAAGGAAGAAGCTTGAAAAAATATCACTTAAGGCATCTCCGTAGGAATTATAATTTGGCTCGTGAAATCAAATTCCAGGCAGAGCACTCTGTGCCCTCTCCGCGTCGTGGAGAGGGATTCCTAAATTAATTCAACAAAGCGAGTTTGAGGCAGAACCCTCGCGGAGATGAGCAATTGTGTACGAATGGAAATTTAAAGATGCCTCCGCGTCGCGGAGATGAGCAATTGTGTGCGAATGAGAATTTAAAAATGCCTCCACGTCGCGGAGATGAGCAATATGATAGATTAATGAACAACTTATCTCCATTCCTTCTTCCAAAATCAGTACAACAGAAACACAAGACTACTAATACAATCACTCTAAGACTACTAACATAAATATTTCCATATAGCGAAAATCACAAGTGCAATAACGCATATGATCCTGATTTTTCTTGCCCCCTTCCTCTATTGTTCATAGGATTTGATTCTTTTCAATAGACCCCATATGATCTTTTTTGCTTGAGGCAGTATTTCATCATCGTACCATCGAAAATAATCGCATCCACCTCTTCTCTACACAAATTATCAAAATAATTAAACTATAATTACCGATTGACAACGATTTGTTTAATCAAATTAGAATAATGATAAAAAGCTTACCTTTGTGTTTTTGCAGCAAAAAAATTGACGTCCTGTATTAAGTTGTGTCCATGAAGTTTTCAATTCAGCATTGACCCCACATCGACATAACACATTTGCATCTGAAGAAGTTGAAATCGACAAATTGGACATTTCCTTCGCTGTGAAGAAGACGAATGAAGAAATTTTTTTGATCTCCACTGTAGTAGCAACAATGGTGAGATGTGGAGAAGAAAGAGATGAGAAATAAATAAGAGGTCAGAATCTAGGGTTGGATAAATAAAATAGGAAGATTTTGACTATTAAGTATGTTTAAGTGTGCCAATCAGACACATCAGCTTTTTTTTTCTCACTTCACGCACTCAAAAGGAGTGCCTCACACGATAAGTGCCAAGTCAGATAGGTGTGTCTGATAGGTACACTTTTTGAATGGTTTAAGTGTTCAATAGCAAGGAGTCCTTGTTAAGGTGTCTATAAGGAAAATCCTTACAAGTTCAAGGGGCCGCTTATGTGTTCTGCCTTAATTTTTACTAAAGCTTTTATTGTAATATTCTTTGACTAAGTGTTTTGATCTTGATATTTCTTTAATATTATTTATGATATATTCTAGGTATAACATATCTTGGGTTCTTTGGTACATATATAAATTTTCTTCCATTAATTGTTCCAATAGTTTTATATCTTCCATAGATTCTGTCCAATATTGTAAATATTTGTAGTTCATTTTAGTCTGAATTTATTTCTAAATCGTATCATTCTATTCTTTCATAGTCTAAATCATGTAGGTCTATTTCATACCATTGTTGGTTCAATACATCTTCTAATTCGTTATCATTAAATATTTTTTCCCATATGATTCTTCTTAATTCGATTATTTTTATATCTTTAAGTATATATAAGATTAAAGTTTCATAGTTTTTTATCATTTCATCATGAATGTATGTAGTCATGTTCTTTATCATGCAGGTTTTTTATTTCAAATTATTTCTTCCTATCATATTCATAATTGATTAAATTCATATTAGATCATTATGAACTAGATTATCTGTTTATCATATTCTCCTGTCACTACTAGCATCGTACTTTAGCGGATACTTTCTTCTTATCAGCGCCTCAACTTTGTTTACTCCCCTAAACGGCTTCCTCGCCTACCGGTTTCAACATTAGGATGACATAGTATAGAAGTTTTCTCCCTGTTTTCAGTGTGCTAATAAGCTAGAAATCATGATTCAAATAATTCTAATACATAATAACTAACATAAATTTATTCAATCATATATATGATATTCAGGAATATATGAAATTAGTTCCGCATATTTTTTTAACAATATACCTTTGCTTCTTGCTTAGTCATGATATCTGAAATATCTGATTGTATTTCAGATTTATCCATTAACTTTTAAGTATTTAGTATCTTGAGAGAGTGGTATTTTATGAAAGCTCTTATTCTGTTAGGCGTTGCCCGCCCTTTAAGTTACATATACATCTTTTTTTATAGAAAGGAAATGACTAATACTTTACAATAATGTCTTCTTTACATTATAATAATAAACACAATAATGTGCACCTACTCTAATAAAGACAATAATGTGCACCTACTCTAATAAAGACAATAATGTGTCATACACTTTATGACTTTTTACATATCTTACTATACACTTTATGACTCTTGAGTCCAACTACTATACACTTTACTATTTGTTTTTTGTTTTGTCGACCAAATGTATCTCTTTTTCTCCTCTTCTTATCTCTTTGTCTTCCTTTTTATGACTTTCTTTGCACACGTGTCTATTTTACTTTTTTGTTTTCTTCTTCTTATCTTCTTCCGTCTCTATCTTATTAGATCATTCTAGTTGTACATCTGGAATTATATTATCTTCTCCGTTACATTTTGAACATATGTGGTCAGGGTATTTGTGACCAATTAGCTTGCAATATCTGGTTAATAACTTTGCCGAAATAAATTCTACTTTTAGTGCTTGTGTCGTAGGTCGTTCTTCTGGCTTAAGTTATGATAAAATCCATCTTTGGACTTCATCCATATCTGCTTTCCTTAGCTCCCTTGAATTGGAATAAGTCATTAACTGATCTCTTGCATAGTAGCTCCATCTAGCGTTTCCGTTTAAATAATTATTTTTTAGCTCTTGTATAATGGTTGATATACCAATTATTCTCTTATTTGCATAAAAACTGGGTATCTCGCTTTTTTGTATCTCTAGTTGTTGTTCAATATCTTCCGGTATTATCACATCTTTTGTTAGTCCTATTTTTACCACTTGTATTGGAGGTTTTATCTCCTCATATAATATCTCTACTATTGCCGTATAAAATTTTACATAGAATAAATTTCCCTTAGTAACTCTCTTATATGTAATAAATGCTTTATGTAGTTCCCGTATTCCACTTAGTTCCTCTCCGTCATATGTATATACTGTATTTAATAGTCCATAGTTGTAACATGTCCTTACTAAGTTGGCGTTAGTTTTCGGTTGTGCAATTAGTTTATTATAACCTTGTAATTTTTGGGTTAAATAATTCTGGTTGGGTTCTTGGGTTGTAGTAGATCTGGGTTTAAGGTTTAAAAATGTTTGAATTTTGTATATATTTTCTATATAGGTTCGCGTAATATGGTTATATGTTCTTTTGTCATGGTGTAGGCTATCCGCATATGTAGAAGTTTTTGGTTCTATAGTTAATGTGTTTTTTGGTGTTAGCTTCGGGGTAAATGGTTTTTCGAATAATTGGTTTAAGTTTGAATTCTTATGTTTTTCACTAACTCGTTGGCTTGTACCTGCAGTTGTATTTAAACAAATGTTATGGGTTTTTAGGTGTTTCCCAACGTCACCTTTTAGCTCTGGATTTTTTCTGTCTTCTGATCGACATAGCTCCGCATTTTTATAGTCATGCTGCTGACTTATACTAGATTTAGACTTCAGATTATCTTCATTAGTTTTTAGCTTTTATATCTTGTTGTTCATACTATCCACTTTTGTACAAAGTGTAGTAATGGCTTTGAGTATCTTTTCAATTGTATCTTCTTCCTCAGTCTCAATCTGAGTAGCTTTCGTGATAGGTAATCTTCAATAACATTCTTATAAGTTTTTATTACTTCAATTGTAAATGTAAAATTTAATATATTTAATACTAATCTCCTTACTTCTTTTGTTGTTTCCGAATCTTGTATTTTTCTTGTTAGCCACCATTTTACTTGTGTATTATCTGTTCTTATAATAAATTTGTTATATACAATATATAGTTCAAATGATAATAAACATTTATATACCGAATATAATTCCTTCCTATTTATTTCCCATCTTATTTCTGCATTAGTAAATGTTCCTGAATAATATCAACAATGATGTACTATTTTTTCTTTTCCATACCTGTATTTTAATACTCCTCCATAACGTTTTTCACTGCCATCTGATTCTACTATATTAGTAAATTTTTTATTTTCATCCGGAAAATATAGTTTAGGTAGGTTCTTACATAATAATTTTACTTTTTGTATTTGTGTTTGGTCCTTTTTATCAAACTGGTATTCTATGTCTTTCTTTAATTTTTGTTGTAATGGTTTTAAATTTTCTGCTAATTTTGGTATGTATTCTCTTACTTGATTTACTAGTCCTAAGAATGATTGTAATTTCTTTTTTGTGTCTAGTTGTTCATTTGAGTTAATTATTTTTTGTACTATATGTGTTTGCATTTTTATTCCATTTTTATCTATCTGTAATCCTAGGAATTCTATTTGGTTTTTCATTATGTCTGCTTTCTTTTTACTTAGACTTATGCCTGAATATTCTATAATATGTATGAATTTTTGTAATAATCTTATGTGTTGATCTTGGGTTTTAGAATATAGTAATATATCATCAATATATACTACACAATTTTTTAATTGTTTAAAGTAGTTATCCATAAAGTGTTGATATCTACCTGGTGCATTTTTATATCCGAATGGTAATACATTCCATTCATAGAATCCTTGTGGTACAGTGAATGTTGTTAGTTTTTTAGATTCTTCTTCTAGTTTTAAGTGATAAAATCCTGATTTACAATCAAATATGCTAAAATAATTATATTCTTGTATTTGTCTTATCTTTAGTATTTTATTTGGTATCGGATAATTATATGTTTTAGTTTTTGCATTTAAATTTCTATAATCAATAACCATTCTGCTTTTTCCTCTTTTTTGTTCACTATGTTTATTTACGATAAATGCCGGGCTTGTGTGCTTTCTATTGCTTTCTTGTATATATCTTTTTTCTAGTAATTCATTTATATGTATTTTAAATTTGGTTAAATCATTAAAATTATACTTTAATGGTTTTTGAGTTATTATACTATTATTATCAATTAGCTCAATTTTTACTTTTGTTTTATGTTTCTCCCATCCTTGTAAAGGATCCTCACTATATAATAATTCTAACTTATCTTGGATTATTTTTACTTTATCTATAGAGAATATTATTAATTCTATTTTAAGGTCTTCTTCTTTTATATTTTCTAATTTTTGTGTAATTTTTTCACTTCCTTTTATCCATTCCGTTGTTTTTCGTTTTTTATTATTTACTCTTTTTGCTCCTATTTTTTGTTTACACGGTGTCGTGAACCACCAGTGTGTTTTTGTTATTATATGTGGGTATAATTTTTCTAAAAATGGCATTCCTAATAGCATATCTTTTGTAGTTAATTCAAAGTTATATATTTCTTCTATAGTTAATATCTTATCCCATATTTGTACTTTTATATTTTTTGCCTTATATGTGATCATGCTTCCTTCATTATTAAATCCTGTTACTACTATCGGTGTTTTTAATTTTTCCCACTTATCTTCTGGTAAACAATTGTATTTACATATATTAGCTTCTGCTCCCGTATCTATCATTGGTGTATAATATCTGTTGTAATATCCTTCTATTATTATCTTTGCAAGTATATATATTTTCATATTTTTATCATACTAAAGTCCTTTTTATTATTACTCTTTTATTTTCATAATTTATTATTAACTGTTTGTTTTCTAGATTATATGGTTTTACTTGTTCTAGCCATTTTATTCCTAAAGTGATATTTTCATCTCCTTGATATATTTTAAATTTTATTACTATTGGTACGCCTCCAATGATTATTTCTTTTTCTGTAGTTTCTTCGGTATACATTAATGCTTTTGGTAGTTCGGAGCATAATTGTTCAGTAGTTATTATTTCATCTTCCATCACTAATTCTCTTGTAGTATAGTTTTCTTTTAGTCTTGTATTTATTAATATTAAATATTTTTGTTGTTCCATTATTCCCGTTATGTAGTAATTATGTGGTTTTATTTCTTCTTCCATTGATTTTTGTGGAGTTTTATCTATTCTTTTTGAGGTACTCATTTTTTATGAAATTTGTGGTATTTCACAGTTTATTCTTTTTTATGTGCTTAATCTTTCTTTTACTATTTCTAAATCTTCTTCTATATCAATCTCATTATAACTATAATCATTATTATCTATGACTGTAACTATCCTTTCAAAAGGATCTTCTATTTTTATTTATTTTATTTTATTTTTTGTTGTTATTTTATATTTTGTTGTTAAAACATATAAGTTTTTACATCTAGCTGTAAATATTTTACTTCCCGGGGCTAATTTTATCCCTGACATTCTCCAATATAATACTATTGATTTATCTATGTTTCTATCATTTATTACTACTGAGTAGTTAGCACTTATTATAAATTTAAATTTTTGGTATATGAGGTTACCCTTTACTGCACTTATTATACTTTTTTTCTATGGGTTGTATAATTCTATCATCCGCTAAGTATATTTCTATGGGTGTATCTATTCCTTCTCTAAAACATGCTTTTATTAGTATTTATGTTCCTCCTAAGTGTACATATTTAATTGGATTTTTAGCCTTAAGATCTTGTATTTCTTTGTTTATTATTCGTTTATTTATTATTGGTATTTTAGCCTTTCCTTTGGTGTATTTACAATCTATGATATGTTCTCTTTGACTTACTACATAATACTCTTCTTTTTGTCGTTTAAACCAATTTATTATTGTTGGTATTTCGAATGTTTTTTCTACGCTTAGGTCTAATTCTTTTCCTTTTATTTGTTCAAATATATTATTATCAAATATTATTTTTTGTTCAAAAGATTCTTCATCTTGATGATTTTCTTTAGTTATTATTTGTATGTTTGTTTCAGTCATTTATATAGTATTCATCATCTAATTCTGTTACTGAATTATTTTCTATTTCATTTTCCGATAATTCATATATACTATCATTGCTTTCTAATTCATAATCTATGTATTCTATCTGCGTATATTTTTCATCGTCTATTGATATTTCTGATATTTGTTTTTTCTTTGGATTTTTAGGTAATTTACAATCTCTAGTTATATGTCCTAATTTTCCACAATTATAACAAGTACATTCCATTAGTTTTCTTTTTGGTCTATATGGTCTTTTTGTTTTGTAGTTCTTTACATAGTATCTTCTTCTTGGTTTTTTATATTTATATTTCGATCTATATTTTTTGTTATATCTCTTTTTATAGTATTTGTCCGTACTCCCAAATTGGGGTGCCGTTTTATTTTTGCAACATGCTAAGTTTTTTATTAGTATTTTTTTCATATTTATTTCTTCTTTATGTTTTTCACATAATTCTATAAACCATCGTTGTAAGTATTCTCTAATTATATCCAACTTTTTATTACTTTTGAATTAAAAGGTTCCGGTAATTTCGTAAAATATAATTTTCTTATTTCTTTACTTTCGTCTATGCTATATGTTCCTTTATAATAGTATTCTCTAAATGCACATGTATATTCATCTATATAACACATGTTACATATTGCTAATTTTGTCATTAGATTCCGGTTTATGATTTTTTCTTTATTTTGTTTTTCTACTTCTATTGTCATACTACTAAATTCATTTTTTATAGCTATTTCGTATTTATATAATATTTTCATAGTTGTTGTAGCTATTCCACCATCAAATTTTTTATTACTTCTTAGAGTTTGTAAACTTTCATTTGATAAATTTTGTAACCATAATTTTACTGTTCCTATAAGTGTTCTTTCTATATATCCTGGTGTTTTTGTTATTACTATTTTGTTATCTATTAATTGTTTTGATAAATATCCCATCCATAATTGGATTGTTTTATTTATATCTGCTACACAGTCTAAATCTAAAAAATTATGTTGTTCAGTTATTGGTTTAGGCATCCATTTTTTATTTAATCTTTTATCCCATATAATTTTTTCGCTATCATATTGTCCATAGTTTTCATTATAATATTTTGGATTTAAATTTTTGGATTTTTTACTCCTGATGTGCTAAGTTTTTCATCCATGTCTATGTCTCCTGTATTTATTTCTAAATTCTTTGTATTATCTATGTTTGTTAAAAGTTCCGTATATGTTTAGCTTGTTTCCGAATGTTGTTCATCTAAATCATTGTCATTTATTTCATCAATTCTTATTTCGGGTAGATCATTTTGGTTATTTTCTTCTTTTTCTTCTAATTCATCTTCTAATTGCAATTTTTCTTTAAATTTATTTATCTCATTTGCTAATTTTGTTTTTTGTTCTCTTTCTTTTTGTTTCATTTCATACATTTCTTTTAACATTGCCAACTCTTTTTCTAGTTCTATTTTTTACTTCTTCTAATTGTTGTACTTCCTTTTTTGCTTGTTGTTCTATTTTTTCAATTTCTGTTTTTCTATCTATTTTTTCATATTCTTTTGTTATTCTTATCATATCAGTTAAACTATCTTCTAGTTTTACCATTTCTTTTTCTAACATTAAACTTATATTGTCACATATTTTCTTGTATCTTCTTCCTAGATTAGAAAATATTATCTTTATTTTTAATCCGTCATAGTTTTCGTATGTTTTTTCATCTATTGCATGTTCTTCTTTATTCATATATAAATTATGTTGTAGTTTATATTCTAAGTTATTTATTTGTATTTCTAGATATAAAATAGTCTTTCTTTGTGCTATTATAGATTTGTGACAAGTTCCTGCAAATATATTACTGTTAAGTCTGTCTTGCCTGTGTCTTAATTCTTGCCTTTTAGCTGTAATTATTTCAGTAAGTTTTTGTCTATATTCGTTATTCTCGTTATTCATTGTGTTTTTAAATATTGAATATATTTATATTCTATTTTAGATATATTATCTATTAATTGATTTAATTTTGCGTTATCAATTTTTGTGATATAGAGTTATTTATATTCCGGATATAATTTCTTTAATTTTCTTCTTATTTTTCTTAATCTTCTACTAGTATGTTTCTTCTTATATTCCTTTTCATCCATAGTTGTTTTAGAGAAGGAATAGATACACCCATAGAAATATACTTAGTGGATGATAAAATTATACAACCCATAGAAAAAAGTATAATAAGTGCAGTAAGAGGTAACCTCATATACCAAAAATTTAAATTTATAATAAGTGCTAACTACTCAGTAGCAATAAATGACAGGAACATAGATAAAGTAATTTTCCAAAATCAAAAGTGTACTTAAATAGTGAATGTCAATACTTTTATAAGTAGAATGTTATAGAGAAAAACATATTACGTCAAAAATTAGTTCTAAAGAAAATTATCCTTTATTTTGCCGCATACATATCATATAGATGTTGTCCTATTAAAGTATCTAGTATCTTATAGATGTTCTATCATGATATAAAATATTAAACTTTTTCAATTCAAAAATTAAAAGATGAAGAAAATTTAAAGTATCTTGTTTTCTTAGATCAAAATGAACACAAAATAACAGGAAAATCATACTCTAAAAAATTATACTACTCAACATAAATATAAAAAAGTAAAAATATGTGGATCAATTAATAGCCAATGAAGAAGGAAGGCGAAAATATATGTTCATGATATATTCACCCTAGTGTTTCATTTGATTGAAATCTCTTGTCACCAACACTTTACTTTCTCCGTTCATTTTTACTTACATATCTATAAAAATATAATTATTATCATTGTTATATTATCATAATATAAGTAAAAGTGAAAATCTATTTTTGAAGCAATAGACTTAACATCAAAACTACTAATTCAATGAACTATGTTGATACCGATGTTTTAGCAAAATTAGAAAGAAACTCCTTCATTTGATGTTAAAAGACTAAGAAATGAAAATACAAACAAGAAATATCTTACCCCAATCATGTGCCTTTTTTGTATTTGTTTATTATTATTGTCTCTCCCACATCTTTATCTATTTATTTTATTAGAAAAAATAATCAACAATGTGTACATTTAAATTCTCTGTCAAATGAAAACACAAAAGAAATTATTCAAGAAACAAAATAAGAAAAATAAATGAAAGTTCTCGCGCACTATATATAGAAGATTTATGTGTGAAGCAAAGTTCATAGATAATTGCATATTTCTTTGTTCTCTTCTTTTCTTCTTTAATAGAAAGTCAATACCTAAATTCCAATGCTAAGAACTTCGGCGAAACATATCAATGAATTGGGGATGAATCATTTATGAAAATTTTAAATGATCGTAAATTATCACAGAAAAGNGTCAATACCTAAATTCCAATGCTAAGAACTTCGGCGAAACATATCAATGAATTGGGGATGAATCATTTATGAAAATTTTAAATGATCTCAAATTATCACAGAAAAGAGATACCCAAGAATTTATAAGGAGTGAATGATTGTGATTTATGACATGAAGGTAGAAATTGTTGTGACTATTCGTAGGAAATTAGTCTTTTTTTAATGAATAAAATATGTAGGTTAATTAAAGAGTATTAATGTACTAAAATAAGATAAATAATATTGATGTATGTACGTGATGAAAATCGTCAGAGGAAAATATGAGTGTGAATTGATGAATGATTTGCTACAATTTGTTCACCAACTCTTTCTTATGTGGTACCTCAAATTTCGTTGGGTTTCGAACTTAATCAACTATTGCAACTAATAGTTGAGATTTTTTAAGAAGAAGAGTATAAAAGCTAAAAAAATCGTAGTTTAAAAGTGAGAGGAAACCTCTCTATTTATAGCTAACAAATAGTAGTATGAATCTGTTCTGATCGTGCCTTATTAGATAAGTCACAACCCTTCAAAAAAGTCTATGCTCTTCGGTAAAGACATAACCCCATGAAAAGTCACAACTCATCGGATAAGGCACAATCCTTTGGTAAAGTCACAACCCTTTGAAAAAATCACAATCCTTTAGAAAAGTCACAACTCATCCAAAAGGTCACAACCCGTCAAAAAAGTCACAACCCTTTGGAAAAGTCACAACTCATCGCAAAAGTCACAATCCATTAATGTGAAAAGATATCAACTTTTAATATAACATAATTAAATAAATTGAGTATTTTTAATTGGAGGTATTATAGTAACTCAACATTCATGTTTGGGAGTTCATGCTTTTAAGGTAGTTTAGATAGATATATATATATTGATAACTTTCTGAACCGGTTTTGATAATGACAAAGTGGATCAGGTTCACAATTCGGTAGCACAACCAACACGGGAACTGAGAAAACCTTATTAAAAGGCAAAGACACCTAAATAAGGAAAAGAAGTGCAGAAGACTCCTTATAATGAAAAGAAAGCTAGTTACGTAAAAAGAACTAGTTTCTTTCTAGGATATAATCAGCCCTTATAAAAGGATCATTGACACAAAGAATCATAGCTTTTGCATATTCATAAATCGAGAATATTTTTGCGGCAAGGGAACGTTCGACACTGAAAAGAGCAAGATTACAGAAGAAATAAGAACTAGAGTTAGATTTTCTTTCTAAATCTTAGTTTGCTGCGCCTTGGAGCAAGACGACAACAGAAAGAAGAACTATTATTAGGTTTTTTTCTAAATATTATTTGTGTCATTTCAACTTAGAAGCATTGTTTAGGGATAATAGTTCTAAGTATGAAAGTAAATTTGTGAGGTTTTGTAACAAGAAGTGGATTTGTCTTCTTGGAGAGTACAGTGGAACACCTCGGACTTCGAGAAATGCTTAAAAGGGAAAACAAGCAAGTCCACGAACCCAAAGTGGACCATGGACCCTTCACGATATCTTAGACGGCCCGTTTAGGGGACCACGACCAGTTTTGAGCAATGTGAATGTCACTAAGACGAACCACTAAACGACTCGTGTTGACTTGTACGGTCCGTTTAGTGGTCCGTACATGTCACCCATCAAATTTTAAAAGTTGGGGTCCTTTCGATCTTTCCCCTATGTGTTTGGTACTTAAACTACGTCATCTAAACCCCTATTCTAAGCCTAGACTACGTCGTTTCACACTAAATTAAGGACTTATAAAAGTTAAAATTGTTTTTAGAAACATTAAGTATAGAGAAGTTGCCTCTTAAAAAGGCCCCTTTTAAGTAATTATCTCAACCCAAAATGTATTTTTACATTAAGCAAAGAGAAACCTTGTTTTCTAAATGAACAATGAGTTTCCAAGACAGTTTAGAGCAGTTACCTCTTTTAACAGGATAGTTTGAGCAATTATCTCAAACCATAGAAAGAGTAAAGTTTTTATACATTGAACAAAAGTAAATATTATTGGGAGTAGTATTGAGAACCGATATAGAGGGGGGGGGGGGGGGGNGGGGGGGGAGTTCAGACAACTCACAGCCCCATAAACCATGTCTTGCCCACATAGATACAGTATCATACCTTTTAGATGAATCCATAGTGCCTTCGGGCAGAGTTTAGTGGATCCACTTAGTTGAGGTGTTTTATATCCCGGCACTATATAGGACACTTCTCACAGCGTGGATAAGATGATGTATCATCACTTAGCTCATAGTGATGGTTGTCGGTTAGAGAATCCCCCAATAGAGTTAAAGTGTATTTTTATATATCACTTATTATGTTAATGTTCAGAGAATGAGAAACTATTTTTGTAAAGTGAAATGATTTGATTCCTTTGATTCTTTACATCTTGTTGTGTTCATGCTATACCTATTGCAGTGTTATCATTCACCTATTTCACCTCGGCTACATAACATACTCGTGCATTTAATGTACTAATGTCATTTGACCTTCATCTTTTATGATGTAGATACATGTGTTCATGATCATGACAAACGTTTCATTGAGATCACTTTGTGCTTCAGATAGCTGTTGGTGAGCCTTCTTACTTTTCGGAGGATTTAAAATTTATTTTATATTATTGTTGAGTTGTCTTGGGTCTAGTCCCGACAGTTATCCTAGTATTAGAAGCTTCATAGGTAGTTAGAGTTGATGAGTCTCTCAGTATGTTTCTTTATGTTTTGAGATCTTAAAAACTATTACTTATACTTTATTAAGTATTTCCAAACATTTATTTGAGTTTAGTTTAATTATATATATAAAGCTTCTTTATGCTTGAGTAAGTCTTCCACTAAATAGTCATCCACACCAAGCGTTTGTTTGAGGATCCGACATGGTACTCGAGTGTCGTCCACGTCCAGGGTGTAGGTTCGGGGTTTGACAAACTTGGTATCAGAGCACAGATTTTAGTAGTCCTAGGGTTTTTATGAAGGCGTGTCTATAGAGTCCTTCTTATCGGTGTGAACCAAGCCACATCTATAATTAGGAGGCTACAACGTTTAGGAACATTTCACTTTCTTTTTACTCATGTTCATGCGATAGAATTCAACTCTATAAAAGTTTCTTCTAACACGTGCTTACATGTGGCTATGTTTGAGGAAACTTTCTTGGGGCACTTCATTCCCCGGAAGCTAAGGGAATTTAAAGTGAGAGAGTTCCTAAATCTAAAATAGGAAGCGATGAGTGTGTAGGAGTACAGACTCAAGTTTACTCAATTATCCCACTATGCATCAAAAATAGCTACGGATATGAGTAGGATAAGTTTGTTCGTATTCGGGCTATCCCGCCTATCCAAAAAGGAAGGTAAGGAAACTATGTTGATAGGGGACATGGACATAGCTAAACTCATGATTCATGTGCAGTAGGTTCAAGAGGATAAGTAAAAGGATAGAGAGGATTTTCCTAACAAGAGGGCCAAGACAACAAGTAATGAGACTGGCAAGCAAAAGACCGGGAATGGGCATCGGTCATCTGGACCTACTCCATCTTCAGCTAGTGCACCTGCATCAAGAATTAGGAATGATCACATGAATTAGAGTTCTTAGAATTTCAGAGCTCAAGGTACTCAATCTCTGGGTAGTATGGCATTGGGGTTTCGGAGCCCACTTTGTGCTAAGTGTGGTAGGACCCATCTAGGAGAGTGTAGCAATGGCTCCAATGGATGTTCCAAGTGTGGTTAGATGGGTCATTTCATGAGAGAATACCCTAAGAACTGGCAAGGTAATGGGGGCAATAGAGCCCAATCTTGTTCAGCAGCTCCAGCGGATAGAAATACTCAAAGAGGAACTACTTCAACAACATGCGGAGGTACAAACCATCTATATGCTATAGGTAGTCACCAGGATTAGGAGAAATAACCGAACATTGTCACTGGTATACTTAAAGTCTTTATGTTTGATGTTAATGCCTTACTTCCAAGTGGGAGTTTGTCTTTTGTGACTCCTTATGTAGCCATGTGATTCGGCATTTCCCCAAACAACTTTTTGAACCCTTCAGTGTTTCCACACATGTTAGTAACTCTATTCTAGCAGAAAGGGTCTATCATTATTGTACCATCTCTATCAATCACAAGGACATTATGGATGACTTAGTTGAGCTAGAAATTTGGGACTTTGATGTTATTTTAGGTATGGACTGGGTTCATGCTTGTTATGCCCCAGTTGATTGCAGAACTCGAGTAGTTAAGTTTCAGTTTCCTAATGAACAAGTTTTAGAGTGGAGAAGTAGTTCAACAGTGCCTAAAGATCATTTTATTTCATACCCTAAGGCGAGTAAGTTAGTTTCTAAGGAGAGAATCTAACACTTAGTCTAAGTTAATAACTCAAGTAGTGAGACACCGCCTATTCAATCAGTTTCAGGTGTGAGTGAGTTCCCTGAGGTCTTTCCACACGATCTTCTAGGAGTCCCTTCTATTAGAGAAATAGACTTCATAATAGATATTATTCCCAATACTCAACCTATTTCTATTCCGCCATATAGAATAGCTCTAGCTGAGTTAAAAGAGTCAAAATAGAATTTAAGAGGTCTTCTTGATAAAGGTTTCATCTGACCAAGTGTCTCACCTTAGGGCACTCTGGTCTTATTCATGAAAAATAAAATTGGTTCCCTTAGGATGTGTATCGACTACAGCTAATTGAACAAGGTCACCATAAAGAATAAGTATCTCCTTCTGAGAATCGATGACCTTTTTGACCAACTTCACGGGGAAACTTGTTTCTCTAAGATAGACCTTTGATCAGGCTATCATCAATTGAAAGTGAGAGAAAGTGCCATTTGAATACAGCATTCAGGACCCATTATGGTTATTATAAGTTCCTTGCAATGTCCTTTCATTTGACTAACGCTCCTGCAACATTCATGGATCTTATGAACAGAGTATTCAAGCAGTATCTCGACATGTTCTTTATCGTGTTTATTGAGGAATGAGGAGGACTATGCTAGTCATCTCAGAGTAGTCCGTCAAACTCTTAAGGATCGAGAGTTATATGCCAAGTTTTCAAAGTATGAGTTCTTGCTTGAATGTGTGGTGTTCTTAGGGTATATTGTGTCTAGCGAAGGAATTCGAGTTGACACACAGAAGTTTGAAGTAGTGTAGAATTGGTCCAGAACCACATCTCCAATTGATATAAGGAGTTTCTTAGGATTGGTTGGTTACTATAGAAGGTTTTCAAGGGGTTTTCATCTATTTCGTCCCTATTGGCAAAGTTGACTCAGAGAATAACTAAGTTTCAATGTTCTGAAGCTTGTGAGAAAAGCTTTTAGAAATTGAAAACTCTGTTAACCACTACTCCAGTGTTAACCCTTCCATGTTAACCCTTCCAGAGGGTACAATGGGTTTTGTTGTTTATTGCGATGCATCCAAAGTTGGACTTGGTTGTGTATTGATGCAAAATTGCAAGGTTATAGTCAATACCTCTAGACAGCTTAAGATTCAGGAAAACAACTACCTGACAAATGGTCTTGAGTTGGCAATAGTAGTTTTTGCTCTCATGTGTTATCCTATCCTACGTTGGTTATGTAGTTTTATGGGAATTTTGAGTTATAATAGAGTCTAACCCAATTTAGTGCTTGATACTACTCCCAAAATAATCAATATAACTTTATGTTCAATCACCCTTTACAAAGAAAAGGACTAAAATTTTACTTACTTTTAACGTTACTCAATCACCCTTTACAAAGAAACGGACTATTACATTACTGAAGAACTTTTCAAAACATCAATCATACTCTTTATTTTTCTCAATTGTCAAATAGTATGTATTAAAACATTTGATTCTCTTTTCAAGAATGTTCAAAACTTACACTTTTAAAACGTATGCTCATGAACTTATCTTTCAAGCCCAAAATCAATATATGAGGAACTCTCAGGCAATTCTCTTTGAAAACATACTTTACTAAATCAATAGGGTTCATATGATACTAAACATGAACAACATTATAAGATTCACACGTAAGACATGAATCAAAACCTCAACTTCTAAAAAACTAAATTCAAATATCAAGAGCTATGAATAGATCCTTTAGATGTAACGATTTCTGACTAAATTGAGATGTAGGGCATGAGGATGAACTAATCCAACACTATGAATAGTCTTACATACCTAAAATAATGAAATTCTTTGGCAAAATCGAAGAAACTTGAAGAATGCTTGAACCCTAGCTTTTCTCCTCTTAGAACATTTCTCTAATGTCTTGAAGTGTTAATGAATGTAAAAGAATTGATTAACACTTTCTCATCCCTTAATTTGGTGTGAAATGACATAGTTTAAGCTTATAATAGGGGTTAAAATGACGTAATTTAAGTAACAAACACATAGGTGAAAGACCTAAATGACCCCAACTTTAAAACTGAAAAGGTGCCTAAAATGGGCAGTTTCATAGGTTGTTTAATGCTTCACTGACCGTTTAATGCTTCACGGCCCGTCTAGTGGGTTGTCAAATTGTACCTGCCCAACAGGGCTACAATAAAATTGGAATAACGTTTTACTCCAAACTTGAAATCAGGCAAACTTGGTGGCGTTGGCAAGAAAACTCAAAGACCTTTAATTTGATAGGCCATGGGCAAACTAATTCGTTTTACGCTGAGAGATATGATCGTTTGAATTTGATCCAAAACTCAAAATTTGATGGGTGACTTGTACGGACCATTAAATGGACTGTACAAGTCACCACAGGTTAGTGGCTTGTCTTGGTGACCTTCAACTTGGTTGCCTTGGGCAGTCCTTCACGGTGCCCAAAACGGGTTCTGGTCCCCTAAACAAGTCGTCTAAGGTCTCATGAAGGGTTCATGGTCCATTTTGAGTTCGTGGACTTGCCCATTTGCCTTTTTTAGCCATTTCTCAAAATTTGAGATGTTACACATGTAAAATATAAGCATCAAAAAGAACTCAATGATATCAATATATAAATTATCCAAATCCCATAATTAAGAACTCGGGATATGGAATAAGAAAATCAATTCATATCCAGAATTTCATGGAAATTATGGGTTAAGTACCAGACTAAACTCTTACTGGCTGAATTTAGATATAGGGTGTAAGGAAGAACTAGCACCATGAATAGTCTTACATACCTGATTATGAAGCTTTAAGACTAGAAACTTTGGTGGAGACTTGATTTATATTGATTTTGAGGAAGAACATTAGCTTTCTCGGAGGAAATCTTAGGGCTTGATCTTGAAATAAGATACTCTTTTATGAAGTTCTTAGAGTGGAAGAATTTGCGAAAACCTTGGGTGGAAGACCTCTCTTTGTATCTAGAATTTGTGACTTGAAGGTTTTAGGGTTCTTGATAGAAAAGATGAACCCTAGATGAATTTTAAGAGAATTTCTAGATACTTGAAGGTTTAGATTGACAATTTTGAGGGGAAAACTAGTTAGTGGATGATATACTTAGTTAAAACACTCAAAAATGACTTAGAACATGGATAAAAAACTTGAGAAATGACCCAAATAACCTTGTAACGTGTTCAGGAAGTTGCTGAAAAATAATTGCAGCAAGCCTTCACGGAAGGCTCTACGGTTCGTGCAACATTCTACCATCTGTAGTTATCATCTGTAGAACTTCAACTTCCTGACAGGGCTTCACTAAAATGGTCATAACGTTTTACTCCAAACTTGAAATGAGGGAAATTTAGTGGAGTTAGAAAGAAGACTCATAGACCTTTAATTTGATAGAGTCATGGGTCACCTAATTCATTATATTCTGAGAGATATGATCGTTTGAAATTGACCTAAGTAGAATCTTATATCAAAACTTAATTGATAAGGAAGCTTTCAACTCAACTTTGTGCTAGGGGTTTCTTGTGACCTTAAATAGGTGTAAAAACGTATGGGGCATAGGTTTAGAATGGGTGGGAAAATACTAAAAATAACCTCTCTTAAAAACTGACAGAAGTCATCTACGAAAGGCTATCTACGGTCCTTACAAAAGTCTACGGACCGTAGACCCTCTCATAGAAAACATGTTGGGTTCTGGATCCCTGAAGTTGAGGTCTACAAATCCTTTCTATTAAAAATACACAAAATTGTATATGAAGAAGCTGTTTGTTTCTGTTTTTATTGATTTTTACGGTTGCAGTAGTACTGCATCTTATATAGGAACATTAGCAATACTAGTTCTGTAAGAATCATAATATCTAAGGTATTATAGATACACACAACTTCACTTCTAATAGGTATCATGTAGAGTTGTATAGCTAACCAACTTCCTCAAGCAATGATGTCTCAATACTTTCGATGGCTTATAGGAACTTTGACGGACCGTCCTGCTTAATCGTAGAAAGCTTACTAGGAATATTTCAAAACTTGGAGTCCACGAGACCCTTCTACGGACGATAGAGGTTTTACGATTCATAGTCCGATCTATGAAAATTGGACCTAAGAATAATATTTCAGAGCATGGTTCTACAAACCCACCTATGGTCCGTAGATACTTCTACAGGTTGTAGATGCCTCCCGTGGCACTAGTCTAAAGAAAAATATTTCAACGTCTAATTTGAGTTTGAATTTTTGGGGTATTATAATATATGTGGTATTAGTGTATCGTAACCTAAGCTTATGAAGGATAAATTTCACTTGTCAATAACTAAATGTGACTCAAGGCTCCAATATAACTACAGTGAAATTGAAACATGCAATAATCTAGAGAATGCAAAGATTCCTACATTTCAGAGATATACTAATATTTAGTAGTAGTATAGTATTTGTTTCTCCCTTTTTCTAGTTTTTTATTCTTCTTTGTTTTATTATTGTTTACCTAAATTTAGCTACTTGAGAATCTGTTCAGAAAAGCACCGTTGAACTTGTTCCAATCCAATGGACCTACATTAACAACCCTTTCCTCCTTCCATTACTTAAACCAAATCTGGGCAACTCTATTCTCGATCGGAGTGACAGCCATAATTTCAGTGATCTTCTGAATACCCTCAATGAACTTTTGGGGATCATCATCCACTTTTGAACCATGAAACTCCAGAGGGTTCATCCGGGTGAAGTTCTGGACTCTAACTGTAACCATATTCACATTAGGGTTGATTGGGGCCAAAACTTCTCGATTATTCTGAGCAATCATAGCTTGGGCTAGAACTTGAAAGGTAGCCCAAAACTCAACATGAGTAACATGTCCATCCAAAGGGCCAATTAGAGTCATAGGTGCTTGTTTCTCCTTATCCTTGTTCCTTTTGACATAAGCTCTTCTGAGAGGCATGATTTTGCAAACATGTAAAGCATGAGTTAGAAGTAAACTTTACATAGTAGGACTCTATCGCATGATTAACAATATGAAAGAAATGAAGTGTTTTCTAAAACATCTCATAGTCTCTCATTCATAGGTATGGTGTTCTTCACACCCATGCATAAGAATCAATTTAAAATGACTTTAGACACCTTAATTAAGACACTTGAAACTGATGCTTTGATACTAATTTTTTCACGCCCCGAGACTATCCCCTTGATGCGACACAGTTCTTAGAGCCACAAGTGACCCCAAACTAACCTCAGTGCATGGCATGAAATTAATATTACCAAAATAAATAGAAAAATGAAATACATATGTGGAAGTTAAGACTGAAATATTGGGGCAAAACTCATAATCTCACGATAGACAAAATCTTAAAGACAACGTAACACGGCGGAATCTAAATGATTATCTGAAAAGCCTCTACTAACATGAGTTGCTAGGACAAACCCCTAACTAACTCTAACATGTTTATAACTCATACTTAAACCACTTTCAATTGTCTAACCACTCAAGATATCACTTATACCACACAAGTACTGATCCTGTTGTTGGGTAACTAACCTGAAAAAGATAACACGTTCATGAAGTCCTTCAAACCATTGTTCAACCTCATCATTCAAATATCCTCAAAATGTATCGTTTATCCATCACCTTACTCAACCCCTTTGAGTCGCTAAATATTCCGAATTTGACCGTGTATCCATTTCATAAGTCTATTACTTCCACTTTAGTACCATATCTAACATCGAAGCCATACATGGCACACCAACTGCTCACAAGAAGAGTCACGCATTAGTCATCACTATAAGTGAGAGAAAAAGGAATGAAGAGATAAGAATTAGTCATACCAAAGATGCACAGAAGAGGTTAAGGAAGCGGAGATTTTTCCTAAAATTCACCATAGTCTCTCAAAATAAGCAACAAACGTCTCCGCACTGATTCTTGAGACTCTACTAGACTTGATTTGTACACACCTGATACATATGAACCTGGGCTCTAATATATTTTGTCACGATTCAATAATGCATGTGATGACACTTGTCTTATCCAACCAAGATAAGTCAGCCTTAAAGCCAAACATTACAATAAAATAGGGAAGTAAAACAAAAATGAAAGTTTAACAGCAAATAAAAACACGGATAACAAAGTTATCTTAATTAAACCCCCAAAACCTGGTTATCACATGTACACGCCTTTACTATATTACAATAGTTTTGAAAGAAGAACACAAGTCTCAAATGATGTTGTCTCTAAAGTAGAACAAGACATAAATAGGAGAAAGAGAGTAAGTGAGATGGCAAACATTTACCACACAAATCTCCACAGAAAGCCTCGAACAAGAAGAGAATCGAGAGTATCACAAAGATCTGGGCTCGTAACCTAGACAAATGTAGAAGGAAGGGGTGAGTTCCAAACAACACAGTACTCAACAAGTAAACTCCTAAACAAAAAGTTGAGTAATATAGAATATGGGTACCCCCTACCACTCCAACTGAACATCTATAACTACAACTTGCATAAAACCAGTCCAACCTAACAGTTCACCATTCAAATAACTTATATCACAATAACAACAGTCCAACAACTACAGAGATCAATATTACACATGATCAAGTCCATTGATCACAAATTTCACATAAAGGTACTCACAAGTTTACAAATGATATAGGTATGTAATGCAATGAAGTGCAATGCCAAGTGTAATGATGCATGTTTAACCTAGTGATACACACCCACATTGTTTATTAGTGCACGACCCATAAGGGACATATCTGTCCATGCATCCATCATGACATGTTACACAATCCTCAATGATAGAATATGTTGTGGTGTATGACACATCCCTCGAATCATAATATATGTCAATGTGCATGAATGGTACATCCTCTTTAATTTCTTATCCTTCCTCAAGTCACATAACACTTGTCACAATCGTGTCTCAAAACCAATGATAGGCATATTAACACAAAAATTAATAAGGAGATGACCATTCACATATCAATACACAATTCATAACAACACAATCGTGATACATCATCAACAATGAATCAATAAACCTTTCAAATCATTTTCAACACATCTCACATTAGTATATAATTCAAGTTGTCTTTTATTACCCATTTTTCATCCTTAGGATCATTCAATATGAACAAGTGAACACATCACCAAGTCACGTTACTCCCTAACACACACCACAAGAAAATACATGATTCTATACACTTAACAAGGGTCAAAAAATTCACTTGCGTCAAATAATCGAACAATCACTCTGGGACTTATGTCTTTCCCTTTTGTGAGCTTCCAAATCAATGTCATCTATTCAAATAAATAATCAAAATAAGATTTTGAAACTAACAACACTCATATTACTACATGTCCAGTCTAAACCCAAAAGCTCACCTAAATCTGTAATCAAGTTCCTAATCTTGATGCCAATAAAATGTCAAATCTCATTTTTTCCAAATTTCAAGCCTAGGGTTAATTTTCAATTTCTCCAATATCATAAATCTAATGGCATTTATATAATACAATACACACAACACTTAATTAGATATAACAATATGTCAAAACTTGAATCATAAGAAAATTTAAAATAAATAAATAAATAGAAATTCAACGTTAAGTTACAATTTCAGTAACTACAACTTTGAGGAAATCCTAAAACCCAATGTCAATATACACCATATTGTCATAATCATTCATCAATGATGTTTCATAATTATCTATTATTGGCCACAATTATTTGCCATCATTACACACAATTACTTACTAACTATGGGAAAGAATTCAACAGAAATCACATAGTGCTTTAAGAGTTCTCCTCAAGAATCTCACATATTCCCTTCGTAGTTTGCTAGAGACGGGTTTAGTATGACAAAATATTGACCCCTATTTTTTTAATTAATTTTGTTCATTTTGTTATACATAGGTCAAGTTGTAAGAGTATTAAATAAATTATAGGCTTGGCCCATTAACCACCCAATAAAATAATGTATATATAAATATATAAAGGAGGATCTTCAACCCGCTGATCAATGATCAGGAAATCTATTTATCAATTTTCTCAGATTTTTGGAGTTTTTTTCACGTTAACGAAATTTAATTAATTAATTAAAGTTTAAAAAACAGAAAGACACCATTTAAAATTATAATGGCAGCCCTTAACCGTTTCCTCAAATTAAGGCTACAATAATTGTAGATATCGTTTAGAATTCACCCTCATTTTACACATCTCCAGGTACACCTCAAATTTACCCTCATTTTTTATTTCCTTCTTTATTATTGTAATTTGAACATAAATTGTTTAGAATTAGAACAAAATTGATTCGCTATTACTATTCTAACTGTGAATAGAAAATATATCTAACCTTCATATTGTCTTTTCTAGAAATATGGCAGGAAGTTCCAAATATTTTGGCTAGATCTTTTTATGGGAAGTGTGTCGCTTTTTATGGAATATTATCGAATATGAATTGAAAGTGATGTTTAAATTTAGGTTTTCCTCCAAATTTACATACTGTTCTTGTAATTTTATTTTATTTTATTTGGTTTTCCACTCGCAAGGAACTCGGATATATATGGATTCACGCGGGCGTAAGACTCTACTCGGCGTACTTAACAATCTATATATCTAATATGAAATTGGAGAAAAGAAAAGTGAGTGAGTCATCTCTTTGACCAAAATCTTATTTATCTTTTTCTCATTTTTTAAAAATATATTTATTTCTTATTGTCATACAAAAATAAATGGGTCAATTACTACAATTTCATATAGTCATATTCTTTAAAAGAAAATTTTGACCATCTTTATTTTCATACTTTTATGACGTTTGATGACCATAACTCCTAATATATATATATATATATATATATATATATAAAGAGGAACATAGATAAGATGATGTGGCACCTCTCTATGCTCTCCATTTATATTTTATCCCTTTTTTTTTCTTTTTTTGACCATTTTTCTGCATTTAATTATTTATTTTATTTTTATTGTTTCTTAAAGTTTTTATATTCAATTACTTAACTTTTCACTTTCCACTATAATATATCTTCTTTATTAGATATAATGTGCATATATTTATACTCTCATAATTTTCAACTTTTCATATTTATAACCCTTAAATATTAAATATGAAAGTCAAGATATCTTATGGTATTCCTCCATTATTTTCTATATAAATTCATATTTTTTGTTTCATGAGATTCTATCCAAAGTTACCTTTCATTTTCACTATAGTATTGTATTCATGCTTTTATTTGGCTTGAAAAAAGAAGAAGAAAGTTCTTCAATAGTTATAGGCCCGTGAAGTGGATATTGAAAAGAGCTTAGATAATAACTATAGTATTGTATTCATGTTTTTGTTTGGCTTGAAAAAGAAGAAGAAAGGTCTTCAATAGTGATAGGCCTATTAAGTGGATATCGACAAGAGCTTAGATAATTATGTATTGATTTTATTTTATTTTTTAATTTTTAATGATTAATTCATAATGATATGTGTATTGTACTATTTTTTTTCTTTCTTTTTTCTTATGTATCTCTATGATGCCTCTTAAGTTTAATTTTTATACGAAGAAAAATTTTGAATAGCGATAGACTTGTGAAGTGGATATCAACAAGAGTGATGCTTCTCTGCTTTTGTTTGATTTAAAAGAAGAAGAAGAAAACTCTTGAATATTGATAGGCTTGTGAAGTAGATATATATCGACAAGATCTTAGACAATTATGAATTAATTTTATTTTTCCTTCTATTTTTAACGATTAAAGTCTTAATGAAATGCATATTGTATTAATTCTTTCGTTCATTCATTTTTTTCTTGTGCGTCTTTATGATGCTTCTTAAGTTTAATTTTTATATGAACTTCTGATTGTTGTAAGTTTATAATTTCTTTTAACTCAAATTAATATTTTAAATTTCTAAAGTAGATCCTAAAGAAATACCACTTCGGACTTCCTCACGAATTTATCTTAATTATGGTTGAAATTCTGTTATAAGTACAAAACAAATTTAAAAATTATTTTCTCTTGGTTCAAATTAGTAACTTAATTTGAAAAATTTGTTAATTACTAATCAAAATTTTAATAGTTATAATTGATTGCTTAAAATAAATAAATTTTATTGATTAAAATGTATTCTTTATTTGGTGTTTGTTATGTAAGTTCTTAAAACTATCGAGAAATACACCTGCGTGAATTGTTTAAAAAAAATTATATACACAAAAAGAAACATGTATATTATCAAAATAATTGAGTTACAATCATTGTTATTGATGTTATAAATAAAATGTATAACTTACTTTTTCATCACAAGGTCAAGTTGTATTAATTTTATATGACTCCATAATAATTATTTATTATTTTTCTACAAAATTTAATTCATTAAACATAATTACAATTAATATTTGGTTAAAGGAGAGCGGAAAAGACCGAAATGAATAAAGTCGAATTTAATAAAGCAAATGAATGATATAAAGTATTTACTAATATTAGTTTGTTTTATACTAAGAGGATTATAAATTAGTGCTAGATTTATCACTAAAATTTAAAATATAAAGATGAAGTATGTATATGTAGTCAAATATATATTGTATGAATAAATAGGTACGTAGAAGTTTCCACAATTAAAATATCACTCGCTATTTAATCGTAACCATTACTTATTTACATTAAAAGTATATTAATTATAATAAACAAACCTAATATATCTAATCTATTCTTTAAAATTATATTTATTTATTTCTTCTTCTTCTATTACTTTTTTTTACTTTGAAAAAGAGTGTATTTATGTTATTTATTTTAAAATAATAATAATTACAAGAATGTTCTTTCATTTGTAAAGAAGATGATTACATGTAAAAAAAATGTTTTTTCCCTATGGAACCAAATTATACATCTACACATTTATAGGAAGGTATAATATAATTATTTTATTTTATATTCTTTTTATGTAAGAAGAAACTCTCAAAAAATATTTAAAATTTTCAACTAAAATTCACACACACACACACACACATATATATATATATATATATATAAAGTAAAGAAATTATTATATATATGATACCTCTTCTATTTAAATAATATTTAATAATGTATTTGTATTTTTTTCATGACCTTGAGAAGCGCGGATGAATTCACTAGTTAATTATATAATAAATACATGTCAACTAAATAATCGTAGTTATCGATTAGTTCAAACTTTTCATTTGAAACTTACGAAAAGAGTCTTTTATGAAAAAGAACTAGTTCTCAAAATAGCCCAACGGGTCATTACACAATATGAGCAGAAATCTATAAATTTTAAGCATAAAAACTTTCAACCCACAGAAACTGATTTAACTTTCAAGCACATTTCAATACACCTATTAAGTTAACCATATATTAGGTGTGTTTGAGTTGAATTATACAAACAAACATTATATTGGATGACTAAATTTTAATCCAAGGACTAATTTAATTAATACATTCTATCAAAGGCTCCATAGAGGTAAACAACATCTTTATTGAGCAACTCCACACTCATGTCATTTTTATTGTGGTTGTTCATATTAGATAAGTTTATATTGAAGTTCTATAATCCCTTTGCCTTTAGCCTAGCAGATTAGTTTTCAGTTTAATTTTCATTTGTTTGTAATGACTGTGATTTTGAGGGACATGAATGTTCATTGAAGAAAATTCTGGATGATTTTCACAAAGAACAATATTTTAGGCTAATATTATTTTTTGTCCTATTTTAAAAATATTGAAAAAATATAAATTTTATGTTTGATAAAATGTGATTGTATTATAACACCCTCCAAAGTCCAATCTAAAATAGCTGATATGATACTCAAAGTTTAGATTGAATATCTCTAAGATCAGAATTCACATTCAGGAGGCTACAACTTGATAATTCAAAATAATTTTTTTTTATTAAATCACATTTTTGAATAAAACTTCTAGTATATTTATGCAAACAGAAAATTTTCACTATTCAAATGATAATGAAATGAAAATTAGATTGTATAGGTCAATTAAAACATCAACGTAGAATCAATTATAAAAAAAATCTAGCGATGAAGAAATAATCAGTTAACTTATTTATCTCTACTTGAATTAATTGGAAAGAAAAGTGGAAAAAAATTGTAATCTCATATTATAGAATTTTGACTACATAATTGCAACCTAGCATATCTTAGGGGAAATAGACTATAATAGTAATGAATGTATGAAACAATCCTTGTCAATATCTAATTTAAATGAGATGACTAATTATATAAAGATGTTGTAGTCATTTAAAATTTATTAAATATAAATTTATAAAATGATTCGAATTATATTAAATTTATGAATATATTAGTCTAAATAAATATTAAAGATTAATATAATTGAGTTAACTATTTAAATCTAATAAATATAGATTTAATTAAAGCCCGCTCCATAAAGCACATATGTCATGCCTTTTAAATCTGACTGGCTGAAGGGAATCATATTCCTATCACAACTCCTCTATTTTAAAACTATAAATAGGGGTACTCATAATTCAAAAAAAAAAAATAGGAATTCGAACAAGAAGCTAGAGAAAGCTCGTGGATCAAAACCCGCAATTTCTCTACAAGCTATAAGTTCAAGAATTCGAGAATTCAAGAATTGAAGAATTCAAGTGTTCAAGTTCAAGATTTGAAGAAGTCAAGATCAAGATAAAGTTCAAGTTCAAGAACGATCAAGATCAAGACCGTCGTATTTAAGATCAAGCTCGAAGCCCTTGGATTCAACTAGAAGTCAAGATCAAGATAAAGTTCAAGTTCAAGAACGATCAAGATCAAGACCACCGGATTCAAGATCAAGCTTGAAGCCCTTGAATTAAACTAGAAGTCAAGATCAAGATAGAGTTAAAGTCCAAGTTCATCAAAGATTCAAGAACAAGCTTAAGAGCCCTTGATTTTATTTTCGAAAAGGCGAATTCAGAGAAATCATAGAGATTGTAACACTCGCACTTTGAAATCATTAAACGATTGTTGCGATAATTTTTCCGTTCTTGATTGTTATTTTCTCGACGTGAATTTTATTGTCTACAAATTCTGGCACTCCCAGTGGAACAATCTCTACCTCTTATCTCAACTTTTCAAGCATCAAAGAATATCAAAATGACTTGCACTATAGAAGAACGACTAGCAAGCTTGACTAAAGCAATTAAACGAAGTGTGCTCACGAACAAGATGTTAAACTTTCCAAGCAAACAAATAGGATGGATAACATGATCGAAAGAAGATCGAGTCAAGCACCTCTGAAGCTTTCTAATATTCAAGACAAAGGAGAGTCTTGCGTAAAGCAAATAAAGATCAAAGAGATTCATATCTCAGCTAAAGGCTTGATTCCAATTGATCAATTGAAGGACTTTATCATCGAGGCTATAGAAGACAAATCTTAGTCTTCATCCAAATTTTATCCTACATATGCAAATCCATATACACAAAGGATTGATAACTTGAAAATATCTGAGGGATATCAACCTCCGAAGCATCAACAATTTTATGGCAAAGGAAATCTCAAACAACATATAGCACACTTTATCGAGACTTGCAATGATGCTGGGACATATGGTGATTATCTTGTTAAAGATTTCGTTCGATATCTCAGAGAAAATGCCTTTGATTGGTACACAGATTTCGAACCTAATTCTATAGATAGTTGGGAGCAGTTAGAGCAAGATTTTTTTAATCGTTTCTATAGCACGAGACGTGTCGTTAGTATGATTGAACTTTCAAAGGCTCGTGAAGGTGAAGATGAGCTAGTTTTTTATTTTACCAATCGCTGGAGAAGTCTGAGCCTCAACTGCAAAGATCGTCTTAGTAAAACTTCTAGCAATGAAATGTGCATCCAAGGCACTGGGTCTTCGCTACATTTTGCAAGGATTAAAGCCCAATGCATTCAAAGAGTTGGAAACTCGTGCACATGACATGGAATTAAGCATGACTTTAAGAGAATATCAACGATCTCCTATCTATGTACTTCGTGAAGATGAAGATATAGAAAAACTCCAAAGTGGGGGCAAGTCTGCATCCGAAGATGACTTTGAAGAGTCAATGTATAATTAGACGCTCCTTAACGCATGAACTTAAGCTGCAAGTTACAACGCTCCTTAACGCATGATCTTAAAATGAAAGTTACAATGCTCCTCATCACATGAGCCTAAATGTTCAAGTCACAATGCTCCTCATTGCATGAGCCTAAATTGCAAGTTACAACGCTCCTTAACGCATGAGCTTAAACTACAAGTTACAACATGCAACGACCTAATTCTCGTCGTTACGGAAAAATCGGAAAGAATTGGGGTCAGAAAAATTTTTCGTAGTAACTTGAGATTTCCTAGCATAGTCCAGATTTGGATGAAATCGGAGTCAGTGTGATCTAGGAAAATATGGTAACAAATGAGATATGCATTAATAAATTTGATTACATGAATGGATAACTAAGGCGTTAAGGAACTCGTATGACTTTACGGAATTGAATTTAGGCGAGTAGAACTCCTGAAACTAAACGTAGCGTGAACAGGTATTTTCTGAGTGTCATGGGATGAAGATGTGTTGTGAAAATGGGAGTTTGGAATTCTTAAATTGCTCATTGGTTCCATGCAAGCCGTTGTGGCTGGATTATTCTCGCCAAGGCGAGGCCGCTATGGTGGGTTGGAGCCACCATAGCGGGACAGATGTGACTTAAGTCAGAAATGAAACCCCAAAAACATTTTACTCTGCACTATTTGACTTTGATAGCTAAGGAACGACCCTAGGTGTGTTCTTGATGGTTTTTCACCATTCTTGAGGCTAAGGGTAAGGTTTTTACTTCCCGAATCCATGTTTTGATCCGTAGAACGTAGTTTCTTAGGTAATTATCATTGGGGAAAGGTTTTGATCTGAAGTTAATAGTGGAAAAAACACTAATTTGGGTATTGGGATCTTGGGTTGGCCTAGGATTAATAATGTTGATTATAATCCGAGTAATTAGGCCTCGTTTATTGATCCTTGCGTTAATTATATGTTTTTAGACCACGAACAAACGGGAAGAATCTGGAAAGGGGACATTCAAGTGCTTTAGGGGATTCAAGTTTGGTTCAAGGTAGGTGATGGTTGCGATTTTATGTTGGTATGATATATGTTTGTAATTTCTCATTATAATGCATGTATGTATACGAATGTTGCATTATTGATCACCCTAATCGTGAATGAGAATAATTGAGTAATTGTATGCCATGAATCACCTCTTGTTGTATGATTGTGAGAATATACATTGTGATTGTGATTATGGTTTGTTAAATGGATCGGGTATTGTATTCCGACACACTAACTTGAATCGATTGCCACGTTTAGGCATAAATATTGGATCGGAACCACGAATCGATACACTAACAGTTTGGGTTCCATGTGAGGACCATTGAATTGGGTTCCATGAGAGGACAATTGAATTGTGTTGTGTATCTACTTGTGTTGATTACGTTCATATCTAATGGTGATTGAGGTTGAAAGATTGTTTGTTACTCTAAATTGATAACCAATGTGTATTATTGAGAACGTGGGATTATACATTGATCCTGAAAAGATGCCTAATATTGTATATGTTCGGTATATACTGGTTTTATAATGTTGTGGTTACTTGCATGTGTTTCACTTATTGAGATAGCCGTGTAATCCTATCAGTACACTGTAGTTGTGTACTGATACTGCACTTGCTTGTTCTTTGTTGAGTATAGGGCATCTTCAGGCGGCTATTGATAGATCTCAAGTGACTATTGATCGTGACCGGATTCAAGGGTGAGCCAGTTCTTTTAGGCTGCCATGGATCTCTCTTGTTTAAGTCCATTCTTTTCGAGCTCAGACTATTTGTTTAAGGTGTTTGTTTAGTTTCGTGGTTGTTCCCCTTATTCTTAGACTTGTCGTTAGTAGAGTTTTGGTACAATGGCATTCAGGTTCTAGGGGTTGTTCTTCCGCATTTAGTTTGACTAGTTATTTGTTAAAACCTTGGAGTTTATGGGGACTCCATTTCTATAGTCATTTAAACCTGCTTCTGTATCTTTAAATGTCTTAGTTTTCATACAATTTGTTTGTTTGGGTTGTAGTAATGGTTCTCCCACCGGAGGATTTGCGTGGGTGCCAATCACGACGGTCTGGGTCGTGACAAAGTTGGTATCAGAGCCTTAGGTTCATTGATCTCATTGTACCAAAACGAGTCTAGTAGAGTCTTGCGGAACGGTATGATGACGTCCGTACTTTTCTTCAAGGGACTAAGACTTTAGGAAAAACTCACTTCTTTCGAGTCCTTCGTGCTATGACTTGAATTCAATTGGTATCTGGCGATACAAGTTGATATCTTTCCTCCTTCACTCTATGGTCTGAACTAGAGCAACAAAAGTGGTAACACCATCACTAGGAAGAGAGGATGTGTATAGACTACCGACAGTTGAATAAGGTCACCATTCAGAACAAGTATCCATTGCCTCGGACAGATGACCTTTTGACCAATTGCAAGGTGCATCGTTTTCTCTAAGATTGATTTAAGGTCTGGTTACTATCAATTAAAGATTGAGGCAATTAAGAATTGAGTTTTACCAAGTTCTATGATTGAAATTAGCAGTTTTGTGGGGCTCGCTAGCTACTACTGTCGCTTGTGGTATAAGTTGAGTTCAATTGGTATCTCCCTATTCCAATTGGTATCTCAATGAAGTGAACTAGACGTCGTAGTCCCGACTGAAGGGACGCAAGCAAATTAATTGGAACTGAGAAGGTTCCAATTGGTATCTAGCCTTAGGGGTTGTATAAGGTAGATGATCAATAATGGTCATTTATGGAATGAACTAATTAAAGAATTTGGACTTGTCTGCAAATTGTAACTACTTGAGTGTCGTGAAACTTGTTGCGAAAAGAAAGTCATCACGAGATTACGTGCAAGGGTAAATTACGATGTGATTTATAAGTGCAAAATCTGGACATACGTTGCGACCAACTGTTAACCGTGTGAGAGTCTGGGTGTATCTTGGGGATATGCGTGTGGTAGTGTTGAAACAATGTAAAAGGATTCTAAAGTGTGTACTTCATTGGATTGACCGAGGGGTAGACAATGATTGTCCTCGCTAAAGGGATTTTCTTAAATGCCTAGTTATAGACGGGAAATCTAGGGGTAATATAGAAAAGAGAGGAACACCAGAAATTGTTGGAAGGGGTTCTATTTCCGTCAGAGCCGCTGGGGCAGGATAATCTTGCCAGTGCGGGATTTCTCCCGCTAGAGCGAGGTAGGGAGAGACAGAATCTCAGCCCTGTCTCCCAAGTGTTCCCCTAGTCACAATTAAGGACCCCGAATCGTACCCGAACTAACCCCCGCGATCTAATTCAATGTTCAGCAATCGAATATAAGTTACAAGGTGTGTTAAAATTATGGAGAACCTAGGAATATGAGGAGGAAATCAGCGAGGCCGTTGAGGCTGGGGAAATGGTAATGCTGGTAGAGGAGTAATGCAGTCAGGCGATGAAGTTGTCCGTCAAGACAACAAGGCTCAATTATATGCTTTTCTAGGCAAGGTAGAGTTGAAGTGTGTGATGCATTGGTCACTAGTGCTACTCTTGTTTGTACCCGGATTGCTATTATTTTGTGGGATCTGGATTTTACTTATTCGTACGTGTTAATTCAATTGCCTTGGGATTTGATGTGGTTTGTGCTATACTTGATGCTCCCATCCATGTTTATATCCCAGTTGAAGAATCAATCATAGTCACCCTTGTATATCGTGTTTGTCCTATTGTGTTTAGGGATTTTCAGACTTGGGTTGATTTGGTTATGTTGGATATGACTGACTTGATATAATCTTAGGCATGACTTAGTTGTCCTCCCTATTATACTGGGCTAGGAAACTGGTAGGGAGGGGTTGTTTGGCTTATTTAGTTCATGTCCGGGGTGTTGAGGTTGAGTCTACCTCTACTGAGTCTATTATTGTGGTATCTGAGTTTTAAGAAAGTGTTTCCTACAGATTTGTCTGGTATGCCTCCATATAGAGATACAAATTTGCATTGACTTGGAAACTGATACTTGCCCCATTTCCATCCCTCCGTATCGTATGACTCCAGCAGAATTAAGAGAGCTTAAGACACAAATCCAAGAGCTTCTTGATAAAGGGTTAATCCGTTATAGTGTTTCCAAGTGGGGTGCTCCTGTCTTGTTTGTTAAGAAGAAGAAGGGTAGTATGAGGACTGATGATTTTATCTTAATCCATAAGGGAGTGGATTAATACCAGAATGGCAAGCTTATGGATAAAGAAAGTTCCATTGAGTATACTTGAGTGAAGGAAATTGAAGATTTTAGTAAGAAAGTGTGTACCAAGATTGGGTTAGTCCTTTAAATTTGATGAGTACACCTGAGTTTTAGGTGTCATATTGATGAAAAGGTTGACTTTATAGTGATAGTCACGGATGATTGAGTGTAATGGTAATAAGAGTTCGCGATGGATTGTGATGGGATGCAACTATATAATAAGATTGTTGGTTATGCGAATTCTTGTATAGTAATTACGACTTGCGAGTATCTAAGGTTGAGGTTTTCCAATATTTTGTGAGTAAAGTGGTTGTATGGAAAGTTTTAAGAGATGGTGGGACACCACTCGAATCGAATTTTAAAGAGCTAGAGTTATAATAGTGGGATATAGTACAGCCTTTAGAGAGAGGCTAGAGCAAGAATATTTTATTTGATTGCAAAGGCTAAAGAGATATCTTTAGAGGGGTAGATAATTGGATTGAGAGACGCGTGATTTCATTCGTTTTGTTGTGGCTATGGTAATGGTGTCACAAATCCATCAGGTTGATCAAAAACTATCGAAAAAGACTTGAGAAGGGAGTGTGCGGACATTAGCTTGAGTATGATGGCAAGTGTTTGGTTTTGTTTTTGAGTCTAGTAATGAGTATGATTGAAATTTTAGAAATATATATGGTAAGATCGATGGAGATGCGATCAATGATAAACGGAGATCCATAAATTCATAAAAATCTTCAAGGTGCAAGCTAATGTTGATAGAGAAAGGGACTGTGTTATATGGTGGAAATTACAATTCAAATTTTTCATTGTGAGTCTACATTCGTGGTGATGTATTTTGTCAAGGTATGAATTGGCGAGGTGAGAAATGATCAATTATATCCGATATTGAGCATTTGAAAGGACTTACATCTGGGGTAAGTCGTAAGTTTATTATTGTTGATTGTTAAGAACCTAAGAAAGGTTTCGTTTTTAAAAGTGTTGGTTTATAATAAGGTAAAAGGTCAGAGTGTTTATGATGGTTGTTAGTGTTGTGAGTATGATTCACTAGCTATGCTCTAGTGTGTTTTCACTTTTATGGGTGGATCCCTAGTGGTGGGTCAGGGGTACCAAATCATGTGATGCTCTCTTGGTTGAGTGGGAAGATTTGGTTATTTCGAATGAAATAATTGGTGTTGTCTCGGAGTTGTTAAAGTATGTTAGTGCTTCTACATGTACCACCTTGCTTATGAGAATTTATACAAGAGCTACCATTTGTATTTGTGGTTGTCCGGCAATCTTAATATTCCTCTAGTCGTCGAGGTCATGTATCGATTATGTGTGGTTGAATGTGGGGATCATTGGGTCTAATTCTACTGTTCTTAAGAGGTAATCTACAATTACTACATTTAGTATTTATATAGTGTTGTTGGAGGGGTTGTATGCTTGGACATATCCCTCAATGAGTATCTGATTTCTAAAGATCAAAATTGTTGTAACTTAAGCTCATGGAAATTTATGTTGTGGGATGGAGATATTGTTAATAACTATGATTGTTTGGGTATTATGAGTGTGTGTTGGTCGATTTAGGTTCATTTCTACTTGTAGCGAGTATTGACTTGAAATTTTATCATGCTTAAGTGTTGAAGGATTCGTCCAGATGTTTGTATCAAGATTCTTGATAACATGTTGTAGACGTGTGTACGATCAACTTTGGTGGTTGTTGGGAGCCGCTTTTGTAGTAGTTAAGTTTACATACAACAATATTTATCACTCAAGTATTGAGATGACTTCATTGAAGCATTGTATGGGAGGATGTGTAGGTATTCAATTGGTTGGTTTGGGGACGAAGATTATATCATAAAGTGAGACTTAGTATTGTTAAACAAGACCTTGGTATGAGGAAGAACTAGTTGAAATTCTTGATCACGATGTCCGGAAGCTAAAGACATACGAGACAAGTATCCCCAGTAATTCGACGTTCAGATACTACCCTACCCTTACTTTAGCCAGTCTTTCCTAGTTGATCACTCGGGACGAGTGATGGGTAAATTGGTATTTATTGAAACAAACTGATTTCCATCGTTATGGAGAAGCCAATGGGGAAAGAATTGGGGCCAGAAAACTTTTTCGTAGTAACTTGAAATTTCCTAGCCTAGTCCAAATTTGGACGAAATCAGAGTCAGTAAGGTCTAGGGAAATCTGGTAACAAATAAGATATCAATTAATAAATTTGATTACATGAATGGATAACTAAGACGTTAAGGAACCCGTACGACTTTACGGAATTAAATTCTGGCGAGTAGAACTCCTGAAACTGAACTTAGCGTGAACAGGTATTTTATGAGTGTCATGGGATGAAGGTGTGTTGTGAAAATGGGGGTTTGGAATTCTTAAATTGCTCACTAATTCCGTGCAAGTCGGAATTAGTGACAGTTGTGGCGGGTTGGGGCCGCTATAACGGGATAGATGCGACTTAAGTTGGAAATAAAACCCCAAAAATGTTTTATTCTGCACTTTTCGACTTTGAGAGCTAAGGAACGACCCCAGGTGTGTTCTTGACGGTTTTTCACCATTATTGAGGCTAAAGGTAAGGTTTTTACTCCTTGAATCCATATTTCGATCCGTAAAACGTAGTTTCTTGGGTAATTATCATTGGGAAAAGGTTTTGATCTGAAGTTAATGGTGGAAAAAAACCCTAATTTGGGTATTGGGATCTTGGGTTGACCTAGGGTTGATAATGTTGATTATAATCCAAGTAATTAGGCCTCATTTATTGATCCTTGCGTTAATTGTATGTTTTTAGACCACGAACAAACTGGAAGAATATGAAAAGGGAAGATTCAAGTGCCTTAGGGGATTCAAGCTTGGATTCGAGGTAGGTGATGGTTGTGATTTCATGTTGGTGTGATATATGTTTGTAATTGCTCATTATAATGCATGTATGTATGCGAATGTTGCATTATTGATCACCCTAATCGTGAATGAGGATAATTGAGTAATTGTATGTCATAAATCACCTCTTGTTGTATGATTGTGAGAATATACATTATGATTGTGATTGTGGTTTGTTGAATGGATCGGGTGTTGCGTTCCGACACACTAATTTGGATCGATTGTCATGTTTTGGCATAAATATGGGATCGATTGTCACGTTCAGGCATAAGTATTGGATCGGATACCACGAACTGGTACACTAACAATTTGGGTTTGGGTTCCATGATAGGACCATTGAATTGGGCTCTGTAAGAGCACCATTGAATTGTGTTGTGTATCTACTTGTGTTGATTACGTTCAAATCTAATGTTGATAGAGGTTGAAAGATTGTTTGTTGCTCTAAATTGATAATCAACGTGTATTATTGAGAAAGTGGGATGCTACATTGATCTTGAAAAGATGACTAATATTGTATATGTTCAGTATATGCCTGTTTTATAATGTTGTTTTTACTTACATATTTTTCACTTATTGGGATAGCCGTGTGATCCTACCAGTACAATGTGGTTGTGTACTGATACTGCACTTGCTTGTTCTTTATTGAGTACAAGGCATCTTCAGGCGGCTATTGATAGACCTCAGCTAAGTGACTATTGATCGTGACCAGATTCAAGGGTGAGTCAGTTCTTTCAGGCTATCATGGATCTCTCTTGTTTAAGTCCATTCTTTTTGGATTCAGACTATTTGTTTAAGGTGTTTGTTTAGTTTTGGGGTTGTTCCCCTTGTTCTTAGACTTTTCGTTAGTAAAGTTTTGGTACAATGACTTTCAGGTTCTAGGGGTTGTTCTTCCGCATTTAGTTTGGCTAGTTGTTTGTTAAAACCTTGGAGTTTATGGGGACTCCATTTTTATAGTTATTTAAACCTGCTTCCGTATCTTTAAATGTCTTAGTTTTCATAAAATTTGTTAGTTTGGGTTGTAGTAATGGTTCTCCCACCAGAGGGTTTGTGTGGGTGTCAATCACGACGCTCTGGGTCATGACACAACACTCCTTAATACATGATCTTAAACTGCAAGTTACAATGCTCCTCATCACATGAGCCTAAATCTTCAAGTTACAATGCTACTCATCGCATGAGCCTAAACTACAAGTTACAACGCTCTTTATCGCATGAGCCTAAAGTGTAAGTTACAATGTTTCTCATCATATAAGCCTAAACTACAAGTTACAATGCTCCTAGACGCATGAGCCTAAACTGCATATCACAAAGCTCTTCAAATTTGAGCTAAATCTTTAAGTTGAAATGCTCCTCGGAACACGAACCTAAACTATATATCATAAAACTCTTTAAATTTGAGCTAAATCTTCAAGTTGAAATGCTCCTCGAAATATGAGCTTGAACTGTATGTCACAAAGCTCTTCAAATTTGAGTTAAATCTTCAAATTGAAATGTTCTTTGAGACACGAACCTAAACTATATATCATAAAGCTCTTTAAATTTGAGCTAAATCTTCAAGTTAAAATGCTCCTTGAGACACGAGCCTAAACTGTATATCATAAAGCTCTTTAAATTTGAGTTAAATCTTCAAGTTAAAATGCTTCTTAAACACGATCCTAAACTATATATCATAAAACTGTTTAAATTTGAGTTAAATCTTAAAGTCAAAATGCTCCTTAAGGTATGAGTCTAAACTGTATGTCACTCTTGGCACACAAGAGTATAAATTGTGTACGATACAAAAAAATACTCTCCTAAAACTACGTTGCGACTTGATCCTCTTCATTGAGGTACGTAGGCATTTAGAACCATATTCTAAGTTCAGTTGCATGAGTGTCAAAAAACCAAATGTCCCCACTTGATTTGTCACATGAAAGTTAAAGCTATGAGTAATCTTTCATAAAACTTCTGACTTGCACCAAATGGTGGTGACTCAATAGGGGCAAACACTTATGAATAAAAGTTGTTTCAAGATGAAGTCTTCAAAATCTCCAAGTATGCAAGTTGAAGTCTTCAAATTCTCCAAGTATACAAGTTGAAGTATTCAAATCTTCCAACTCTACAAGTTAAGGTCTTCAAATTTGTCAAGTCTCTAAGATTAGAGTCTGCAAGTTGAAGCATTCAAATTCTTTAAGCTTGCAAGTTGAAGTCTTCAGATCCTTCACGATCAAGTTCAAGTCTTCAAATTCTTCAGGCCTAGTCTTTGAAAGATAAATTATCCCGAACAAGACTTGAAGAAGGGGGAATTTGTAGTCATTTAAAATTTATTAAATATAAATTTATAAAATAATTCGGATTATATCAAATTTATGAATATATTAGTCCAAATAAATATTATGGATTAATATAATTGAGTTAATTATTTAAATATAATAAATATAGATTTAATTAAACTAGAAGTCAAGATCAAGATAAAGATAAGTCAAGATCAAGATAAAGTTAAAGTCCAAGTTCATCAAAGATTCAAGAACAAGCTCAAAAGCCCTTGAATTTATATTTGAAAAGGCAAATTCAAAGGAATCATAGAGGTTGTAACACTCACACTTTGAAATCAATAAACGATTGTTGCAATAATTTTTCCGTTCTTGATTATTATTTTCTCGATGCGAATTTTATTGTCTACACATGTCTAATGACAATATCTATTTTCAGGTTTCAAGGACTCAATTGATTCTTGACTTTGAGTACCTAATTAACCTAAAATATTAGAATCGTTACTTTATCATGATTCTACCCTCTTCATAAACCTTCAATTTTATTTTCTAATACTATTGAATTTTTTTTACAAGAAACCTTCAATTTTATTTTCTAATACTATTGAATTTTTTTTACAAGATTCTATCTTCTGAAAATCCTAATAAATACTAGTAATACAAAAATGAAACTAGTTTGCTTGCACCTAAGAAAGAAGGGATAAGGTACAAGTACCTCCCTAGACTATGACCGAAATCCTAGAGCTACACCTTAACTAAACTAAGGTCATATTACCCTCTAAACTCATTATTTTTTAATTTTGTACACATTTTGGCTTACATGACATTCAAATATCTCCTACGCACCTCAAATGCGTGGAGTCACAGAGTGTGTCACGTAAGCCAAAATGTGTACAAAATTACCAAAAAAAAAAATGAGTTCAGGGGGTAATAGGACCTTAGTTTAGTTAAGGTGTGTCTCTGAGATTTTGATCATAATCTAGAGGAGTACTTGTGCCTTGTCCCAAGAAAGAAAGCAAATTTTGTAATCTTGAAAAATTTGAAGAGTTGAAGGTAACTTAATTAACAAAGTTATTATTTTCCCACACATGTATTAGATGTATATTCGTTACTAGGGAACATGGTCGCACTTCGTGCGGGGATTAAAAGATATGTGTTAGAATATTTTTTCTTGTGGATTAATTATATCTTTGTATTATCTGATCGTATCATTATCTCTTCATTTGAAATGATACATGCTCTATTAAAAATTACTTTATTTCCATTGCACTGATTGGATAATATATTGTTAGTATGTTTTGATGGTCCTCCTTGCTTTTTATTAAGATACCAAGGAGATTGAACTTTTATATTGTAATTTCTTACATGGATACTTTTGTGAATGTGTTTGAAATGGTTATCAATGTAAAATAATAGGAAAAAATATAAAGAAATAAATCAACAGCGTCCTATCATTTGTTGTTAGATTGATTTTTAGAGAATGTATTCTCTAATCAAAAAATATTTCATCTCCCTATTTTATTGAAACCAATACATGAAAAACACCATGTCATTCTTTGTTAGATTGATCTAGTGAAACTCATCTGTGTATATATTTTTTTCAATGCTCTTGTTCCTTTCTGAAATATGCAATTCACTCTTGCATAATATTTTCATAAATCACTTTAACCGCTTTGCTGGATTTTACAGTTGTATCTGTATTCAAAAACAAATATTTTGTTAACTGAATAGAAGTACAACTTAATATAGTTATGAATATAATTAATATTTTACCTTGACAATTCTCCGAACTAATTTGTTGGGGATGATCCATAATTTTCTTATCCATTATAGTACTTCTCTATAAGTATTTGTCAAAGTCAAACTAAGATAGAGTGTTGCAATAAAATGAAATTTAAATATAATAATATTGAACATTTGAAAAATTAACTCAATTGATCACTATGAGCGGATGGTGACTATGAAGATAAATGGTGTATCTTGATGTTTTTAATTTTGTTTGTGGTATTTATACCACTTTTTACATTTGTTGGTTGTGCTTTCCATTTAATTGTTTAAATGATGAATTAATTATTTGAATTAGTTAAATGTTTGTGTAAAGATAAGTGTCAAGATTTTGATAAATAATTGGAGGAAAGTTGGGGATTTGTATTGTTATTTATTTATTATGAAAGATCTGTTATTAATTTATTATGTAAATATAGTAAATGAAAAGGTGTAGAGGATTAGCTTAGGATGATATAATTATTTAAAAAGTAATTCATAAATATGTAAGTTCATTAACGCATAATGTTACATGATTATGTAATGTTGTTGGTATTTTTAGATTTTGAAAAATTAGTGTATTGTAGAACTTTTTTCCTTCCTTGGTTGTGCTTTCCATTTAATTCTTTTAAATAATGAGATTATGTTTTAAACAACTCCATGAAGGATTGCTATAGATTGATTAATCATAAAAAATTAAGTAGAAGGAAGTTGAAGAGACATGATATTTAAGTAGAGAATGCAAATAGATAGATGTTTTTTTAACTCATGAAACACACTTTTAAGAAAAAAATAATAATAATTATCATTTGCAAAAGTAAATTTTAATAAATTTTGCAATAATACTCGATCTTAAAGCACTATAATCATAGACATTTCCAACAGTGAAGACTCACTGAAGCACTATACGGAAACCTAGTTACTCCTAATTAGTATTTTAATCTTTCAAACAACAACTATTAATATTTAATAGAATTACTATTTAATTTATTTATATAAAAAAAAAAGAATCAAAAACTTAGAAAAAAATGGCTCACGTATACCCTTTTTCTCTAATGGAAATGAAAAATATTAATTTTACTTTAATGGCTCAATATTAATTTTTTGGACTTTTTTTTGTTTCAATGACTAATTTAGATTTATTATTTTGATGGTCAAATTTATTTATGTTTCACTAATATTTTTGTAAAACTTATTATAGATGACCAAATTTGTTTCTTCAAACACAAAAATTAAATTACAATATAGACAAAAAAAAATAGTTTTAAATTATAATATAGCCACAAAAAAATAGTTTTAAATTATAATGTAGCCACAAAAAAATAGTTTTAACTTTTTTTTTTACACTAAGGAATGAAAGAAAAAAAATAAAATAAGAATAAGAAACTCAAATAATTATAATCAAAGAAGTCAAAAAATAATTTATGTATGAAAAAGATTAAAATATACCTTGAACTTTGCTAGAAGAATCATATATACCCCTAACTAATTTTTAAGAAAATTAAAAGTCAAAAATATAAATTTAAAACTAATTTTTTCACTTCCATTAAATGAAGGGTCTATGTGAGCTCATTTTGTAACGGTAGGGGTATATGTGGGCCGTTTGTATAACGTTAAGGGTATATATGAGTCACTTTCATAACAAGGAGCATATCAGCTCCAAATGACAAAGTTAAGGAGTATATCAGGCCCTTTTCCCTAATAATAATAATAATAATAATAATAATAAAAGTTAAAATATGAATATCACAAAGTTACGTATTAATAGTCAGTTTTTCTATGAATTATACTATATTTTGAAAATTAATTAATTTTACATTCTCATGTTCTATCATTATAATTGATAAAAATTTGATCCACATAACTATAAAGATATCTCTACATGCTTTCATGAGTAGCATACATGTATATGTTAACTCCCTTTTCTACTTTTATTTTTAAAAAATATTCAGACCTGAAAACACGGTAAATTAACCTTAAACGACAAAAAACATAAAAATAAAATTAACTAATCAAGTAAAAACCTTAAAGAATATTTAGTTATGAGTTAAAGCAGAAAGAAGGAACCTACAAAGAGAAGCAAAGAGAAATCATTTTTTCTAAAAGAAAACTCATGATTCATATAATCAAAAGCCAAAAAATAATTAAATATATAATTACAATAGAAAAAAGTGATAATTATATTATGCATGTCAAATCATTTTACCTCGTAAAAGCAAACTATACAAAAATATCTAATATTCTTCATTATAGATCTTTCTCCTGAAAAATCAGATCAAAGTAGACAAAAAAAATTAACCAACCAATGAGACAAAAGATAAAGAATAAAAAAATGAAAATAAAATAATCATCATATACATCTCAAATAGGTTTTTATAAGTGTGATTTTGAGGAGTTATAAAATTGTATATTAAATAATTTGACGGTTACCTCCAAAAAGACTTTAACTCACCAACTATTTATCTGACCCCCTTTTCGTAGCAGTTCCAAATTTCTTATCTTTCTTATACACTCTATTTTTTTAGAAATGAATTTTTTTTTTCTAAGCGTAAATGGCTTTCTCTTATCACAATTGATATCTATGATACACATAGAAATGTTTGGAGTTATAGATGTTAGTAAATTACAGGGTCGTCTTAACCCCTAGGCCACTAAAGCTATCAATTGGGGGGCCCACATTTAAAAAAAAATAATTACTTATATATGTTATTTTTATATAAAAAAAAAAGTTATGTGTACTATGAGTACTATGATTTCTACTAAGGAAATTGCATATCTGATGAATATAAACCTAATTTTCGTAAGAAACAATTTGATGAAAATATGGATAAGGAAATCACTAAGTCCCCTGAAGAATCTTTAGAGTTGATTACTTTATATATGTTGAGTAGATCAAAGTATTTTTTCACTTCAAAATAGATTTGAACCAATTGAAGCATATAAGAATATTTTTGATTTCTTATTTAGTGGTAAAATATTGAGATTACTAGATGATTTTTTAAAAAAAATATTGTCTTAACCTTGAACTTTCTTTAACCCATAATAGTTATTCTGATATTGATGGTTTAGATTTGTTTTTTGAATTAAAAGTGTTAAGAGAAATAATACAAGTAGAAGATAATGATCTAATGAAAATACTCAATCAAATAAAAAAACTTGATTCTTTTCCAAATACACATATTGCTTATAGGATAATGTTAACAGTTCTTGTAACCGTTGCCTCAGCCGATTTTTTTCGAAATTAAAATTGATTAAATCTTCTTTAAGATCAACAGTGTCTCAAGAGAGATTAAATGAATTAGCTAAATTATCATTTGAAAAAGAATTATTAAAACAGATTGATTATAAAACAGTATTTAATGACTTTGCATCTAAAATAACTAGAAAAATATATTTTAAATAAAAGTATATATGATGAAAAAAATAAAATATTAGGGCCCCTTTCTTAAGTTTCGCTTTAGGCCCCCCAATGTTGTTGAGTCGGCCCTGGTAAATTAATTATATAATTGAAGAGGTATGAGTTAAAGAGATGATTTAATAAAATAAATTATTGATATCAGAAAAAATGTCAAAAAAAAACCACAAAAAAGACGATAAATAGGATCCTTGACCATTGAGAGGTGCCACATCACTTCTTTTTTATCTAGTTTTACTATTTTAAAGAAAATTATATTTTATATTTTCTTAATTATAAAAGGAAAAAATATTTTCTGGTACCATAGTCTATTAAATTCGTTTAAAATTTAAGCGTATTTTTTTGGGTAGAATAATTACATGTAGAAAGGCGAAGAAAAACCAAACCATTTTGGAATGATAGTGTACATTTCTATATAGTGATAGAACATTTTCAACATGTATGCTAGAAGGCATTTAAGAAAAGTTAAAGCTATTATAGTTTTTTGTATATCAATTAATTGATGAGCAGTGGCGGAGCCGCCTTATAATTAGGGGTTCATTCGAACCCCGTTCGGCAGAAAATTATATGATTTATACATAGTTAAAATAATTTTTTAGGTATATATAGTAAATGTTGAACTCCCTTCGACTACTTTGTGTGTTTATTTTTTCAGATTTTGAACCCCTCATTGAAAATCTTGACTCTGCCACTGTATGGTATTGAACGTTCTGGTGCTTATGATTTATCTTTATTTTTTTTCTTTAAAAAGAAGAGTTTAGGTTATTACATCAGGAATTTTTCTTTGTAGCTCGGCTTCTATTAAACACTACAACAAATTCAGATATTAGCGACGAACAATTTTTTGTCACTAAACACTCATATTTTGTCACAAAAAAAAATTTGAGACGAAAAACAATTCATCAATCAATCGTACCTAAATCATGGGTCACTGAATGTATACCTAGACGATTTAGTGTTTCGTCACTAAATAGAGTTCTATTTAATACGAAAATAATTTTCATCTCCAAATGTATAGTATTTTATGACGAACTTGTTCGTCATAGTAATTATAAAATTTTGTGGGTAATAGTATGTTTTCGTCGCTAAAGTAGTTATTAAGGCCGACAAAATTGATGTGTCACTAATTATTTTTGTTTAATTGGTGACAACATCATTTGTCATTAATGTCATATGTAGTTCGTAGTTGAATAAATATCATTTCATCACAAAAAATTACACTTTTCATACGAGATTTCTTTTTTTGTCCCTAAATATATGAATTTGTGACATTTTTATTTTTCTACAATTTTGTAGTTAAAACAATCATGTCGTCACTAAAAATATTCCTTTTACCAACAAAATAAAATTGTCACTACAAAATATCATCATTAGAGACGATCACAATTGTCATAAATACAAAGTTAAATTTATAGGTAATAAGTAGTCTATTTTGGGACAGATTATTCTTGTCACTAAATGTCAATACTTTTATGAAAAAAATGTTAACATCTTCAAAAAATATAATGTAGTCGTCACTAAAAGTTAAGCATTTAAGGACAATATTTTGTTATTAGTCATTTGTACGGATAATATTTTCAATTTGTATTTAACTAGATTCCCATTAATTTAAAAATTTATACATACAATTATTAAATGACTTTAGTAGCTAAAACTTCATAACCCAAAGTAGTTTATGCTATAATGATAAATATACATATTAAAAATAATAACATACTAAAGGAAGCAAGATAATAATAATAAAAATTGCACTTGTATATAGTACTAATTAAGAGCAATTAAAATGACATCGATATGATTTCACATTGCATACTCCTTAGGGAAAAACTAATATTAAGTAAAGTTATTCAACTTGTAAGTATAACTAAGATATACTAAACATTAACAAAACTAAGGCAAAGATACAAATGTTGCTTCTCAAAATATCATTTGCAGAAGGATTCTCTAACAACTAATTTTGATTTACACCTTCCATATCCTATGTAAAAGAGAGAAAACATCTAAGATTTGATTTCAAACTTTATGATATCATGATATGAACAAACTAAAAAGCTAAAAAGTTATTAAATGTACCTCAATGGATTATCTGAGAAGGTTCAGTGATCACTAAATCATGAAAAAGAAATATAAAATTAGGTGCTAAAAAACTACAAAATTATTTTTTCTAGTTTAGATAAAACTGACACAAAAAAAGTATAAAAAGAAAAAGAGGCAACAAAATGTTATTATTCCTTCTACAGAGGAAAACAATGTTTTCCTCGAGAACCTTTTGAAGGAGTTGGAGCAGCAAAGAGAAGAAGTACATTGAATATACTATTCAAATAAAACCATCACGTTTGGTGAATTTTCTAACACTTTGATCACCAGTCAGCACCCTATTAACTTATCCAACTCAACTTAGAGTCTCAAAATCATTAATCAGATGTTGAACTGATGGTGTAGGAGTGATAAACTAATAATAAGTTGAACAAACCAAGTCAGTGTCAAATATTTTGGAGCCAATTTCAAACAAATGAAGCAACCAAAAGGTGCCAAAACTTGAATTGAAAAAATATAATTATATTACCAGCTCTATTCAACGTCTCATATTTTGAGGGACTTAACAAAACTTTCTATGAAATGAATTCCACTAGTACCTCTATCAGTAACAATATCAAGAAAAGAAATTCCTCTTAGTTACTTAATAATGTAACCTGGGGAAAAGAAGTGAAATGATTAATTTTTTAGGAGATAACTTAAGTGACATTTCACAATCGAATTTTGAAATTTTTGGTTGGTTAGGGTCTTTCAATTGTTCTTCTTCATCTGTTAACACTCTCAATATCCCAAATAATTTCAATAAAATGATATCATTATTCTCTAAGGTAATTAATTATTCGTACGTGTCTTTCATATGATTAGAGTTGAAAATATAAACAATACAACCATCACCATAAGAGATCCAAGGACCTTTATTGTTTCTGTATATTGTCATATATTGACCAGAAAATGAGTTAGAAGCATAACTTATCCCTCAGTGCTATCATATCAACAAATCAATCCATAAATCTTCATCTGAGATAGACACAAATTCTGAAATTTTTGCACACATATTCACTATGGAAATAATTCTGCACCATGCTTATTTAAAATGATATTCTTTAAAAAATTATCTATAATACTTGCTCTTGGTGATGATTGAAAAGTTATTAAAATGCATAGCTTTTAGAGGATTCAACACGTATACCCAACTGTAATTTTGAAGTGTTTGATACCTTAGCGATGAAATAAAAGCCATTATAGGTAACAAGGCATACCACCAAAACATAAGTGATCTCGAATCAAGTCAAATTTTCTTGGAAGAAAAACCTAGCAAGGCATTTGCAAAACATATCTATTAAAGAAAAATCATGCTAGTTTCTTCATGAGCTAAGAACACGGATGTGTGGTATCATCAGTTTACATATTTTTTAACATCGTAAAATAGAACAACTGTAATGTAAAACGGGGTCAAGTATTACTCACAATCCGAGAGCAACAACAACAGGGACATTTAACAAGAGTGTCTTTAGATAATCAACAGAATGGTCACTATAAACGTGCACAAAGTAAAATCCATCAACCAACTTAACCTCGTAGACATCTTGCATAGATGTATGACGAAGAACAAGCATTTCCACAAGAGTGCGACATGAAAGATGAATATGAATTATAAGACTAGTAAATCCCATTGAGTAGAGAAGTACAAACCTTTCTACTTCGAAGACTTCACCTTGGACCCTCAACCACAATATCGTTGCCATCCCTCTACAAAATTAAAAGATGTCAATACGGAAAAGACTACAAGATCCGTTTGGACATAAACATTCCTTTTTTAATAAAAAGTGAACAATATTGTGATCAAAATAACAACTAATGTCTGAGTACCTTAAGTTTCATCTTCAGCTTGTCATACTCTTTATCAGTCACAATTGGATTTCCAGATACATAACCTATAGAAGCCTCGATAAACCTCTGTTCATCCGGGCCTGCATTGTGAGAAATTGCTATAACTATACCTATTTTAAGTCCCGATTAGACAAAAATTAAAATATGAATATCAAATGGAGGTAGAGAGGTTGTTGCCGATAGACCCTCAGCTCAAGTGCAACAAATCAACAATATGATATTGTAATTGATAAAAAAAAAACAAGACAAAACAGATAAACCAACTTCATAATTCTCTAATCCAAGGCAATGGACACTTGGAGGTGGTAGTACACTTGAGGACTACAGTGACATGATGTAAAAGAAAATACCTAACTATTCTGAAGGATGACATACTTGGAGATAAAGAGAGTCCTCTAGACATATAGTACCCCTTTCATAAAGCCAAATCCACCTACTAAGATTCCGGTTAGCAGTTAGGTAAAGAAGACGAATGCATTCAATTATTCCATCAAATTCTTAGTGTTTTATGTAGAACATCATATAAATGAACCTAATTTTCAGATACATTGATCTCCTCACCCACAACCCATTTGAGATTTCTGTACCTAAAACATTCAATTACTGGTTAATGGAGTTTTCTTGTCTTCATTGGAAGAAAGGAAACTATCCAACAAAAATAATCCTCCAGCCATCAAAACTTTATCAACATCATTTACTAAAAACTCTAATTTTGAAGGGCATCCATTGTTGCTATCATCCAACACATTTTCTGCATGAATCAAATCAAACACATTATTATGAAAATGGAATCGATGATCTGAACTTAAATACAATGGGAAAACACCCATTGCAACAATGAATTCATTGAATGGGACATCAACATTCAAGGTAGTTGTAACTACAGTCACATTCCTTTCATCCACTGTAGCTGCAAATGTACAGATCCCTCTCCAACATCAAATAAAGGGAAAAAGGACGAATTTACCCCCGAACTTTGATAAATGGTACGTCTATATCCTCCGTTATACTTTGCGTCCACCTAAGTCCCTGCCGTCCAATTATCGGTACACACATGCCCCTCTCACTAACAGACCCCTCATTCTGTACACGTGTCTTAATCCTAATCAACTACCCGTTTGACCATTCTTTTAACCCATAAACTAACAACCCGCCCCATAAACCCAATAACCCACCCGATTCCCTCTAAAATTTCCTAAGTCACTTAAAAGACCCAAAACTAACAACCTGATATTTGTTGACCTAACCCAAAAATTGAAATCTGAAATAACCTATCAAACTATCTGGTCATAATATTGCATCCCCATTAGGTCAAAATGTAACCCAAACCTATACATACAAACTCAATTTTGGAGATTGGAGATATTGTAAATTTGAAAAAGAAAAGAAAAGAAAAAGACTTAGTGCAGAGCACTGAATATTTAGAGCTCTCCCAATTGATTTCCAGTTTCTTTTGTGAAACTTCAAATGCGCTTTCTTTCATGGCGTAAAGCCAAACACTTGACTGTTAATAAGCCCAAATGTCGAATTTGTTGTTCTTCAACAACCACTTTTCCCGCAGTCTTTCAAGACAAAATTCACATTACTCGAAAAGAATTGTCTAAATTGCTACACCAATGCCCACCTAAATCTCAACTAAAGCAAATAAATGCCCAAATACTCACACAAGAACTCTCATCAACTGCTTCTTTAGTTAATTCTCTGATTCACTGTTATCTGCATATCAAGGAAGTTACCTCAGCAAGATTTCTGTTTCTTCACTATCCTTTGCCTTCACCCCCGATTCTAATATGGAATCTGATGATCAGAGGATACTGCAAACTCCAAAATTCTTCAGAAAGTTTCTGTCTTTTTCGCCAACTCTTGAATTTAGACCACCCCATTCGGGTTTTTCCGGACGAGTACACGTTCACTTTTATTGTAACGTCATGTGCCCATCAAAAATCAATTGTACATGGAAAAATTGTTCATGGGTTGGTGGTGAAAAATGGGCTTGAATCAAACTTATATGTGAGCAATTCGTTGATTAGTATGTATTCGGTTTTCAAGATTACAGATGATGCATACAAAGTGTTTGATAGAATAACTGAAAGAGATGTGTTCTCTTGGGCTAGTTGTAATGTGGGCATGCAAATAATGGTGAGATGTATCAAGCTTGTAAAATTTTTTATAAGATGCCAGTGCGAAATGATGTTTCTTGGACTGTTATTATATCTGGTTTTTGCTGGAAATGGAAGGTATATGGATGTACTTTTCTATTTGAATGAAATGTTAGGCTCCATTGTGGATAAGGTACTTAGGAAATTTTTAGAGGGAATCGGGTGGGTTATTGGGTTTATGGGGCGGGTTGTTAGTTTATGGGTTAAAATAATGGTCAAACGGATAGTTGATTAGGATTAAGACACGTGTACAAAATGAGGGGTCCGTTAGTGAGAGGGGCATGTGTGTACTGATAATTGGACGGCAGGGGCTTATGTGGACGCAAAGTATAGCGGAGGGCATAAACGTACCATTTATCAAAGTTCGGGGGTAAATTCGTCCTTTATCCCTCAAATAAAATTCTAATTTCTCCATCATTTTCCAACATTGCTAGAACATTATCAATTAAAAAACATTTTCCCTCTACCACCCTTAACATATCTCGACTCTCATACACCCCCACTACTTACTATATCAAAACAACTAGCACAAATCTCCATTACGTTTTTTAACATTCAAATAAGATGAATTCTTGCAACCAATACCTGTCTATCTATAAATATTTTCATTATAATTTTTCCAAAGCAAATCTGGAAAATAAAGTAAACCAACCTTTGGAATTGTCTTTGCAAAGCACCTTTTTCTTGGCAATGCCTCACAGCCACTAAAAAGTAGTTTTTTTTTCAAAGACTCCAATGATGACGGCAATGCCCATTAACCCTATAATTCAAAAATCGAGAAACAAAATCCACAAATTTTACACAAGAATTTTCTATAGAAGCCACATTTTCAATGATTCCAACTCTTGAATCTTTACCCAAAGGAAGCAAATGGGGTTTCAAGAAATTTCTCACTTAAGTTGGAATCTTGGAACTAGAAAGATCAAAACTTTCATACCTTAAGTGCTCTACTACAAATATACAACCTCTTGGTAGATACCCTCTGAAACGAACCCGAATTCCCAATACATGTTAAAGAATGACAAATGTCCCACATCGGTGATTAATGAGATAGGTGGACTCCTTATAAGGCTTGGGCAATCCTCCTCCCTTTGAGCTAGCTTTTGGGGTGTGAGTTAGGCCCAAGACCTAATTTAACATGGTATCAGAGCAGGGCCCGTCACACCCGATGTTGGGGCCCCCAAAATCAAAATTGCCCACGCACCAGATGCTAAGCACTGGGCGTGAGGTTGGGTGTTAAAGAATAACAAATGTCTCACATCGGTGATTAATGAGATGGGTGGACTCCTTATATGGCTTGGGCAATCCTCCTCCCTTTGAGCTAGCTTTTGGAGTGTGAGTTAGGCCCAAGACCTAATTTAATAATACAGATACATAAACATTATATTCATTGATAACCAAATTATAATAACAACACTTGAATTACAAAGAGAAATACCGAAATAACAAGTAACTAAAGATAAAGATAAGAATGGAGATGAGAAGTTAAGATTCTAGAAAGAAGATGAGAGGAACAAACGGTTTCTTCATAATACGCATAACTCTTTTGTCTAATCCCTAATCCTATTTAACTGATTGATAATTGGGCCTGGATCCCAAATAAAACTCTCTAGTATTTTACTCGTCCCAATAATCCCATCTAAATCAGCCCCATTCACGACTTCTAACACATAAGCACATACAAAGTCTACTTGATTCACAACACCCTCTTTTTGAAGGGAAAATTATATATAATAACAAACTATTAATTCAAATTAAATGTTATAAATATACTTTGATTTAATTGTACCCTATAGCAAACTATTGCTATTTTCGTCACTCTCCTTGGTGGAATCTCGCTCACCACTCTCGTTTGGTGGCAGTTTCGCTTGCCTCTCTCGCTTTTATACAAACACAAATGTATAAAATGCGTTTGTGTTTGTATAAAGCGAAAGGAAATTGTATATATACATATATTTTCGTTCCCCTCTCTCCTTTCTCCCAAATCTCGCTCGCCACTCTCCTAAATCTCGCTCGTCTCTCGTGCTTATACAAACATAAACGAAATGTATAAATTGCGCTTCTATTTGTATAAAGTGAGAGAAAATTGTATATACACATGCAAATACATATATCTTCGTCCTATACACTTATAATTATACAATACAAATATTTCTCTGCCCAGTTTTCTTTTGCATTTCTCTCTTTCTCATTTTATACATACACCGATTATACAATTGATCTTTTGTATACAACTGCTTTCTTTTGTAGATATATAGCGAATTATACAACTGTTTTCTTTGTATATGTATAGCGAATTATACAACTATTTTTTTTTTGTATATATATAGCGAATTATACATATATATGTTTGCTATGGAGCGCAATTATGCAAACTTTATTATAGAATGCAAATATGAATTTTGTGTTTGCTATATGTGAAAGTTGCTCCTTTTTGAAAATGTTAATTTTCTTCTACTAGAACAGATTGATAATCATGTAGAGAGTATTTGAAGGAGAAGAGAAGATATTTTCATATATGTAAAATGCCAAGTACACATCATTTTATACATTCAACTACAATGTTGTATTGTTATAACTAACTTTCTACGGTAAAGTTAGTTATAACTAGTTGCAGTCTATTAACTAACTACACATCTAATCACTAACTAATCTTCTATTTATTTAATACTCCTCCTCAAGCTAGGATGGAAGACATCAAGAACTCCTAGCTTGGAAAGAAGATTGTGATGTTGTACTGTCCCTAATCCTTTTGTAAGTAAATCTTCCAACTGTGACTTGGTTCCAATATGCTCAGGCTTGATCAGTCCATCTTTGAGCTTCTCTCTCACAAAATTACAATTTATCTCGATGTGTTTGGTTCGTTCATGAAACATTGGGTTAGAAGCAATTTGCATAGCAGCTTTGTTGTCACACCATAGTTTGACTGGAGTGATTATGTCAACTTTTAGATCCTTCAGCAACCCTACTAACCATATAATTTCTGATACTGCCCCTGCCATACTCATGTATTCTGCTTCTGTTGAGCTTCTACTCACTATATGTTGTTTCTTTGATTTCCATGAAACCATACACTCCCCAAGCATGATTATATATCCTGTTATTGACCTTCTTGTGTTGGGGCATACTGCCCAATCTGAATCACAGAATGCTGTTAAGCTTGTGATTGATCCTTTCTTCAGCAATATTCCTTGTCCAGGTGCCCCTTTCAAGTATCTAAGAACTCTTAGTGCTGCATCCCAATGTAACCTTTTTGGATGTTGCATGAATTGACTAAGAACCTGAACTGCAAAGCAAATGTCAGGCCTGGTGATTATCAAATAAATCAGTTTCCCTATCAGGTGCTGGTAGCTATACACATCAGTTAGGATAGGATCATTCACATTCCCAACCATTGAATCATATTCTACAGTAGTAAGCCCTATGTTCATCTCCATTGGAGTAAATGCTGGTTTAGCTCCTCCTAATCCAGCTTTGGATAAAAGTTCCAAAGTGTACTTCCTTTGATTGAGTAATATCCCCTTGTCTGACCTTAATATCTCAATCCCTATGAAGTATCTGAGTTGTCCTAGATCTTTCACCTTAAATTTGTTGTGTAGAGTCTTTTGAGCATCATCAATTAGAGCTTGGGTATTTCCTGTAATCAGTAAATCATCAACATATACAAGAATTATCACTATATCAGACCCTGAATGTTTTGTAAACGGAGAATGAACATGTGAACTCTGTACATAACCTGCTTCTAGTAAAGCAGTGGTCAATTTTATATTCCATTGCCTAGAAGCCTGTTTCAAACCATACAAAGACTTGATCAGTTTGCACACTTTAGTCTCCCCCGTCTGTGAAAACCCTGTGGTAAGGACATATAAACATCTTCATATAGATCACCCTGTAGAAAGGCATTATTGACATCCATATGAATCAAAGGCCAATCCTTTGAGGCTGCAATAGTTATGATTATTCTCACTGTCACCATCTTTGCAACTGGTGAAAAAGTCTCATGATAGTCTAACCCTTCCTTTCGATTATACCCTTTTGCTACCAACCTTGCTTTGTATTTTTCTATGGACCCATCAGCTTTATGCTTAATCTTAAACACCCATTTAGAACCAATTACATTCTTTCCTGGTGGTAAGTCAACTATCTCCCAAGTTTGATTACTCTCTAATGCAGCAATTTCATCAGACATAGCTGCAACCCATCTATCATCCTCAGATGCTTCACTAAAAGAAGTAGGCTCAAATGGTTGTGAGAAAGTACCCAAGTATGCTTGGTAAGGGGTGGCTTAGTATGTCTAGGGGGTCTGGTCTTGAGTGGAATAACTGGTTGGGGTTCTGGTGTGACTGTATGGCCTTCATATGTGGAACAACTTCAGTGACTTCATTTGTGACATCAGGAACTGCAACAGTCCCTATGTTATTCTCTACACTTAACTCGGTAAAATGATCTGCATCTGTTGTGTCTAATATAACATGCTCTATATGCTCATTGACAGAAGTAGGAATCAAGTCTGATTTGGCTAACTCAAACATATCAAACTCTGCAGGCAATGCCTTAGTTTGTAAAGGAAAAATGTCCTCTCTAAATATAACATCTCTACTCACAAATAAAACCTTTTCAATTAGATCATATAACCTGTACCATTTCTGATTCTCAGAATATCCTAGGAACAGTGACTTCCTAGCTCTAGGTGCAAATTTGTCCCCTTTAGGTAATCTAGTTGCATAACACAAGCAACCAAATACGCTTAAATGACTAACTCCAGATGGCTTCTGATGCAACATTTCATAAGGTGATCTCCCTTTTAACACATCAGTAGGCAACTTATTGATCAGATATACAGCAGTCCTAACACACTCACCCCAGAATTGAATAGGAAGTAAGCTTTGAAACCTTAATGCCCTGGCCACTTCTAATATGTGTCTGTGTTTTCTTTCTACTGTACCATTCTGCTGAGGAGTGTAAGCACAACTACTGTGATGTATTATACCATTTGAAACAAGCAATTCAGTAACTGAAGAATTAAAGTACTCAGTTCCATTGTCAGATCTTAAAATTTTCACAGACATTGCAAACTGATTCTTTATTAAAGTAATGAAATCCTTGAGTACTACAATGACTTCACTTTTAGAGTGAATGAGACAAAGCCAAGTGTATCTACTGTAGTCATCTACTATAGTGACAAAGTAATGCTTCTTGTCAAAAGTAGGTTGTTTGTAGGGTCCCCAAACATCAACATGAACTAATTCAAATGCTCTAAATGTTTTGCTTTCACTAACTGGAAACTTTAGTCTATATTGTTTAGCTAAAGGGCAAATCTCACAGTTGTGTTGTACATTTCTGTTTGAGAGATGCTTTAATGACTGAATATTCTGCATCACACCTGTTGAAGCATGTCCTAGCCTTAAGTGCCATAGCTTCGTGTCTCCATCTTTATTCTCAGCAACCATAGCATGCATTGCTAGCTTTATTTGATTCTTTAATATGTATAGCCCTTCCTTTTCTTTACCAATCCCCAATACCTTGCCATCATAAAGTCCCTGAAACACACAAAAGTCAAGGTAAAAGGAAACTGAACATGCTAGTTCCCTGGTTAGTTTCGAGACTAATAGCAGACTAAACTTGAAGTCTGGTGCATGCAATACATTCTTAAGTTCATGCCCCTCTAAGACCTTTGTGATCACAATATTCATGATATTACATCTATTTCCTGTAGGCACCTGGACTCCATCAGTATTAGTGTCTTGTATTCTTCTACTAACAATTAATAATTCCTCATTAGGTGTAATATGATGTGTGGCTCCACTATCAATAATCCATTCACAGACTTGATCTGTTTGGGAATCTAAGAAAGCAATACCTGACATGTTAGCAACATAGTCTGATGTTCTTGCCTTATCCATCCTATTCACCAGATCCTCATATTGAGATGATGGCATCTGATTCTCAGTAGCCTTTGTGAAGTCATCAACATTCCTAGTGAAATGTGCATTTGGCTTGACATCAAATTTGAAACCCTCAGTTCCTCTCCTTTTATTGAAACCATCAGATCCTTTCCTCTTGCTTTGAAAATCTGGCGGATAGCCTACCAACCTGTAATAGTCAGCCTTAAAATGCCCTTTGAATCCACAGTGATCACATATTGTACCTGGTGGCACAAATTTCTTTGGTTTAGGTCTGCCTCCTTGAGTTCTTCCTGCTAAGAGTGTTAAAGGATCTCTTGTTTTGTCCAAAACTCCTAGTGTTCTCTGACTTTCCTCTTGTGCTGTTACTGTATATGCTTCATTGACAGTTATAACAGGCTTCCTAGCCAAGATACTACTCCTAATATGACCAAAGCTTTCATTTAATCCCATTAGGAATTGCAGCAATCTTTGTGACCTCAAATGCTCCACATACTTAGCTAAATCCTCACATGCACACCCAGGTGACGGGATCATCACATCCAATTCAGCCCATAAGTCCCTCAATTTTGAATAGTATGAAGTCACATAGTCAATACCTTGTTTGAGAGCTGCAATTTCAAACCACAAATGATAGATTCTGGTGAGATCTGATCTATCGAACCTTTCCTCAAAATCTGCCCAAACCTTCTTTGCATTTGAAGCATATATTATCCCTGGTAGAAGTTCACCTGTAACAGTGCTCACAATCCATGATAACATGATCGTGTTACACTTCTCCCATTGTTCTTCTAGTACTTCTTTATAAGATGTTTTCGCACAAGATCCATCAACGAATCCAAGTTTTCCTTTTCCTCTGAGAGCCAATTTCATTGATCGACTCCACAGAGCATAGTTTTCTGGCCCTGTTAGTTTGATTGGCACCAAAACAATTCTAGGAGCATCTGAAGCTTGGAGATACAATGGATGATTGTGATTTAGGGTTGTAACTTCATTCTCGGTTGCCGATGCAATTTCGTTTCCCATCATTCTGGATTGATTTTGAAGCTTCTTCTACAACTTCATAATCCTTATCTATCTTCTACGCAGATCAATCCCTCACGATCTGGGCTCTGATACCATGTTAATTTTCTTCTACTAAAACAGATTGATAATCATGTAGAGAGCATTTGAAGGAGAAGAAAAGATATTTTCATATATGTAAAATTCCAAGTACACATCATTTTATACATTCAGCTACAATATTGTATTGTTATAACTAACTTTCTACAGTAAAGTTAGTTATAACTAACTGCAGTCTATTAACTAACTACACATCTAATCACTAACTAATCTTCTATTTATTTAATAGAAAGCACACACTTGTTTCCTCAAACAATAATGATGAGTTTTCACACGGTAAGATTAACGATCAGACCTTAAAAACAAAGAAATCCACAAAAGAAACGAACCAAAATTTAATCTAATACTTGTAATAATACACTAACAGGCCAGATTCGAGTATACATTTTATATTGGAAAGTGAACAAAGCGGTGCAAACGAGAAATTACAAAAAAATTACAAAGTACTAACCTTTTATGTTCGGATTGCAGAATCTTACTCTACAGAGAAGATGATGAAGAGACGAACTGATTCAGCTGAGTGAAATTCAGTCCTCTGTTCTGAAAAAAGAGAGAAAAAAGTGCAGAACTTTTGCCGCGCATATTTTGGAAAATTTTAGTCTAATTTCAAAATTAGCCCATAATGTACGGATATACTAAAACCTAAGAAGATGGTTCTTGTCACTATTTTTCTCTTTTATTCCTTTTTTGGTTAATTAAAATATTTGAGAGATAGTATTGACTTAATAATAAAGCAAACTTAAACTTAATTGAGATATTATACTATACAAAATAAAAGACAAAATCAAAAGAATAAATTTCTTAAATAGCCGCTCATGTTTGGAAATTTGTCAAATAATACACTTTTATTTCATTTAGGATCATAATATAACTCAACTATTGTTATTTTTCTCAAAATATACTCTATCTCTTAGAGCCCATTTGGATTAGCTTAAAAAAGTAGCTTACAAAATGACTTTTTAAGTGAAAAAATAAAAAGTAGAGGAAAACCTACTTTTGATTTTTTTGACTTATTTTTAGTCATTTAAAACTTAAAGTCATTTTTGACTTTGTCAAACACTTCATAACTTATTTTAAGTCATTTTTTTACTTATTGTAAGGTTTTTTTTATATGTGACAAACACCTCCAGAAGTCAAAAACTGACTTAAAAGTAAACTAGATCAACTTTTAAGTCAATCCAAACACCCTCTGTCCAAAAGGACAAATATATTGATTCAAACTCCAGATATTTTATATTTTTAATTTTATTTTAGATTCAAATTTTATGCTAATACAAAAAAGTTTATCTTTGTATTTAAGTTAGAGCAAGTTGATAAGGTTGAAAGAATATATCAAAATAGGAATCTTTTAAATAAGGGAAAAAGCTCAAATATGTCATCGAACTTTGAGAAGACTCATTTATGTCATCTATTAAAAATTTAGCTCATCTGTACCATTTCCGTTTGAGAAAAGGATCATCTATGTCATTATTTGTTAACTAAAATAACATAGATGAACCAAACTTTTAACGGATGGCATAAATAAGCTTTTTCTCAAAGTTTAATGGTATATTTGAGCCTTTTTTCTTTAAAAATAATTTAATTAATGACGCTGCCGAATCATAATTGATGTCGTGTAAAAATGGTTTTGCAAAACCAAAACTATTTTTCATTAAAAAATAATGGCATGGATGAGCCTTTTCTTAAACCGAAATGGCATAGATACGCCAAACTTTTAACGGGTGGCATAGATATGTCTTTTTTCAAAATTCGATGATATATTTAAGCCTTTTTTCCTTTAAATATTACGTGTTAGAACTCTTAGAGGATGAAATCTATAGTTCAATTTCGATATGATTTTTTTTTTTTGTAATTTTGTTAGTAAAATAGTTTGTGACTAATTAGTTTGTAAATTTATTTACTTATAATTAGTTTTTAAAAAATATTTACAAATAAATAATAAATATTAGTAATTTTAATTTAAAATTTGTGTACCTCTTTCTAAAATTCAAGAATGTGGCAAATGCTTTAGTTGAATATTGAAACCATAGTGCTTGGATTGGCTTAAAAGTTTATCAAATCTACTTTTAAGTCAGTTTTTGACTTCTGAAGTATTTGTCAAATATAAAATAACTTAAAATAAGTTAGGAAGTGTTTGACAAGATTAAAAATGACTTAAAATGTCTGAAACTTGATTTTAAAAGTTAATCAATTCACTTTAAGACTTAACCAAAATTATTTCAATCATAACATTGCAATTGTAATCAATTGTTGATTAAATAATCAAATTGAATAAGTTTTTTTTTAATTAAGGATATTTATGAAATTGCAATAATTTGTAGTAAAATTGAGATGTATCATTTAGTCAATATACTGATTAAGCTTGTTGATTTAATAACGCAAAGTGTAATTATTTGCAATAATATTGTCATAATTAAGTCGCAAGTGAATTTTTTTTTTTTTGACAAAATTAAATACATACTCAATGAAAACACTTATTTTTAAAAACATATTATTTTTAAAATAATAGAAAGACACAATTAATACTTAAAATTATATGTAAGATATGAAATAATATTAGGATATTTTGCTAAATAAAATGACAAAGTAGCACCAACTTAATTAAATTTGCTCGTCTCTTGTTGATCAAACTTGCAATGTATATATGTATTCAATTTTATTTAAACTTGATCTAGCTTTCTTATTCTCTAAACTATTTCTCCATATTCAAACTCTTGGTCGACGTCCACTACAAAATATTATTGAAAGCCTATGAAGGAAAATCAACGACTTCATCGAATTTCAATAAAAACAACAGAATTATTTTATTACAGAGCATGTTTGATCTAATGATAGAATTATATAATGGGGTTAAAATAAATGCTACAAAATGATAGTACAACAAATGTGATATTTTGCTATTAAATTATTAGGCATAACACAAAAATTCATCACTAATTATTCATTTTCTCTGACAAATTTATATTTCGTGTTTAAAAGCTAAGCAACATACTTTTGGTGACGAAACATAAAATTTCGTAGCAAAAATTATGCTGTCAGTAATAATGTATTCAATTTGTGACAAACTATTATTTGTCTTAAAATTACTTACATTTTAAAAAAAACAAAACAATGTCTTCACAAAAAAAATAAGTTATTTCAATAGTGACAAATTAGAGTTCGTAATTAAATGTTACAACATTTAACTACAAACTTAATTTTGTAGCTAAACCTTACAACATTTAACCATGAACTCTAATATGTCGCTATTGCAACAACTCTTTTATTTGTGACCAAAACATTTCGTCTCCAATTTGTAACTAATTTTCACATAAAATAATAGTTTGTCACAAATTGGGTGAATTATTAGTCACAAAATAATGTGTCACTCATAACTTAAAACATTCGTCACTAATTTTATATAATAAATGGCGCCAAATTATTTTTTGGAGGGAAACATTAGTTGACAAAACTTTGCTACGAAATTACATGTTTTGTCACTAAAAGTATGTTGCGCATACATTTAAATACGAAATGTATTTTTTGTCACAAAAAATGAATAATTAGTAACGAATTTTGTGTCGTAGCTAACATTTTCGTGGCTAAATATCCTATTTGTTATAGTGGATGTTTAATAATTATATAATATTAATTAAATACATATATAAAATTTTTCTGTAAAATTTAAAAGGAGAAAGGACAAATGTATAAATAATAGAGTAACACGTGTTTCGATCTTAAAGATCTACTGAAAAAAATTAATTTTTATTCATAATTAAAAGACCTATTCAAATAATTAAAAACTCGCATAAATAACTCAAGATACACACAAATTAGTCAAAAAGAGATGATTGTCATAAAAAGCATTTCTGGAAGAAGTGAAGAATCCAGAGGAGGAACATTTGATTCAATTTGTTCATTCTCTACCTTGACCTTTCTTGTTCATCACTAAACTTTTTCTGGTTACATATACCTCCTCCTTTCCTTTTTGGGTGTTATGTTGTGTTTTTTGAGAGTCACTATGATTACTTTTCAAAGCTAAATTAGATTATATTGATTCGATATTTTTAAAATAAAATTTTGGATATTCAAAAACAATACGGAAAGTACTATTAATTGAAACTTTTTTCATATTAATATGATGAAAAAATACATTTTAAAATGTCAGTCAAAATTTATATGGTTTGATTCTCAAAAAGAAAATTATGACAACTAAAAAAGAACGTAAGGAGTACAAATCAAATTTGCTTCAAGTCTTTTTCATGATTTGGATTCAGCAGTTGCCATTAAACCTTAGAAATTCTCGGTAATTCCAAAACGACGACGTGCCGAGTCATGGCTCTGAATCAGTGCACCATGTTGTTTGGGTTATAACTTATAAGTTAAGTGTGAGTCTTTAAATTATGGATAAAAAATAAATATTTTTTGAGTAAGATTGATACACGTGTCTTTTTGTTAGTTCAAAGAGTATATACACCTCAAAAGTTAGATGATAAAGACATTAGTGTTCTAACGGAAAATATTTAAATATTACTTACGATCAGAGGCGGAGCCAGCCCTCTGTTAGGGGGTTCATTTGAACCCCTTCGGCGGAAAATATTACTATTTATATATGGTTAAAATTATTTTTTGTGTATATATAGTAATGTCGAATTCCCTTCGATTAGTTCGTGTGTCTAGTTCTTCAGATTTTGAACCCCCTTATTAAAAATCCTAGCTCCGCCACTGCTTACGATAGTTTAAGAGTATATTTATCCTTTTTTTCAAAATTTAAATACATATTTATATGATTTTACTTTATTTAGAATGTGATATAATTATAGAATTTATTATTTTAATACTTTGAGTTGTGTGCTTTTTATGAACACATACATATCTGTGATTGTAATTATGTAATTATGGGTAAACATATGCACATGATTTATTATAGATGTGTAGTAATAACTACTAGAGGTGTATGACCGTACTGTCAGCACGACCCAATTATATAAAGTATATTTTAATTTTATTAGTAAAAATTCGATTCTAAATTGAGAAGTAAATAATTCATGCATGTATTTAAATTTAGATGTCATTTTTCAAATTTTACGTGGTAAAATGTAAACATACAATATTGAAAAAAACAACCTTATTGTACATATTAACTGTTTGATGTAAGCTTGGTAAGGAGCAAGTTTTACAAGATTTAAAGATCATAGAATACCTATATATTTACATTCTATTAAGATACATTAACTTAAATGCCAATTGAGATATCATTGCATTTATTGTGATTTTCAATAAAATTGTGTCCTGTTACATAAGATAAGCAACATAGAAAATTAGTCGCCCTGTCACATAAGATAAGCAACATAAAAAATTAGTCGCCCTGCTACATAAGAATAAGATAGACAAGTTTAAAAAAGCAGTCTTTACAAAAATATAGGATCAAGAAAATTTGAGTAAGTCTTATTTTGAAATGAAATAATTAATTGAATAATCAAAAGTTAATATAAAAAATTTCATATTCATCAAAGAGTTTTAAGAATTTGAATTCAATAAAACAAATACTTTCACTACAACAAATTTAATTACCAGGGACAAATAATTTCGTCATCTAGAAATCATATTTCGTCACTAAAAATCTCGTTTGACAAAAAAAATTCGTCGCTAAACGGGCTTCACTAAAAGTATGGAAAGACGATTTAGTATTTCGTGGCTAAAAGTATTATATTAACTACATAAAGAATAATCGTCCCCAAATGCATAAACATTTGTGACGAGTTTATTTGTCATAAAAAATGTAATTTCTTTTTGTAGTAAATAGTATGTTTGGTCACTGAAAAAATTATTACTACCGATAAAATTATATCGTCGCTAATGATTTAGTTCAATCAATGATAACATGAATTGTCTCTAAAGTTATATGTATTTTGAAGTTGTACAAATGTAATATCGTCACTAATAACTATTTTTTATATACAAAAAATTATTTTGTCCTTAAATTTTATAAATTAGGGACAATTTTTTTTATAAATTAGTGACAACCTTCATTGCTTTTTAGTAACATTGATGAGTTCATCCTACTTAAGTAGGCATATTTTTCCCACATATGCACTCTAAATACCCAACTCAGTCGTAGATCATCATGACCACGTAAATCTTTCATAGCAGATTCATACTCGCCACCGTATCAGCACCCTTTTTCCATCTTTAGAGTTTAGAATCACTCATGTTCCACCACCTGAAATATCCAAAAAATAGTAAATGAATAAGGCTGGAGAAAAAAAAAGAAAAAGAAGCATATATCAATAACCATGATAATTTATTATATCAAAAAGTCACATTTTGAACACCATATTTTTTAGTTTGGAAGATTAACACATCACATCAAGAGGACAACAGAAATCAATCAACAGAGCAAATTGCATGGAAGACAAACCCAAAAGTATTTTTCTGTTCTTTTTCCCTGTTCAATAATAAAAGACAAAACAAAAAGAGAATTAATTGGCAATCAGAATAAGACAGTTGTTTGTAATTATTATTAAGATACTAACAAATATATATGTGGAGAAAGTGGGATTAATTATGATTGTTTTGTCTCTCTCAATTTTTGCTCTAATATTGGCAACTGCCGTGTTAAAATATCAAAATGTAGTGTTTGATTTTTTTTAATCTATTATACGTCTTAATTTATATTCAAATAGAACAAATAAATAAAGTTACTTATCTCAATTCAAAATTTAAAAGGTATAGTTAAGAGATTATTTTAGATCTATTCCAATAGTTTAAGGATTATTTATGATATTTTTTGTAATTATGAACAATCGTAACCAAAGAAAATTTTGTATTTAGCTATAAGTTTTTTCCTAGTAAATAGTTAAACTATTCAACTACAAATTTTAAGTCGTCACTATTTAACACCTTATATATTTTGTGACAATTTTTTGGTGTCACTAAATCGCAGGTTGATTAGAGACAATAAAATGATTGTCATCAATTACTTATATCATTCATGACGAAAATAAATGTCACAATTAAATCTAATTTTTTATAGCTAAAACTTAAAATATTTAACTACAAGATCTAATTTGTCGCTATGTAACATAATTTTTTAGACGAATTCTTTGTGTCCAAACATTAAATAATTTTAAGACAAAAAATAATTTGTCACAAATTAGATACATCATTAGTGACGAAATAATGTGTCGTTGGTAACTTTAAATTTGTCACTAACAATACTCAATAAATAGTGCCAATTTATTTTTTGGTGGGAAATTTTGCTAGAAATTTTTATATTTTGTCACTAAAAATATGTGTCTCATATATTTAAGCACGAAAAGTAATTTTTGTCACTCTATAAGCGAACAATTAATGACGAATTTCATATTGTAGCTAATAATTTTGTAGCTATATAGCATATTTGTCTTGCAAATGGGGCAAGAGTTTTCGTGCTTGATCAACTCTTTAATACAATCAACGTGACATACATGGCCACAGTTCTTTTCCGACGCAATAGTCGAGTATCCTAAGACGAATATGACCAAAAAGGTGATCGAAGCCAAACTTAATCAAGCGGAAATTATGAGATTAGGTGTTGTTTACTAAGCATGAGTCTATCGCTCGAATAAGTTCTTTTGATTTGTCATGTCCATTCTACCCAGTCCATCTTCTAATTCCATATCTTGTGTTTGCTAACTTCTAAATATGTGACATTCTCACATATAAAATTAATAATAGTGAAATTGTTACATATTCAAAGAGAAAAACAAACGTTAACAAGTACACGTAAAATACAAGATAACGTGACTCGAAGTTACAAAAAAAAATGTGCCATACACTTTCTATAAAAAAAATTAAAAATTAAAATTGTCTAATGGGTGATTAGTTTGGCAAGTTCACAACTACCCATTCAGATTAACAATTAATACATGATTAATTTAACAAGAATAGAGGATGACAGAAATAATAAAAATAATAACAGGCAATGAAGTGAAAAAATGAAAATAAAATTTGAAAATCAACTAAGGGCTGGGGATGACTTCGGAGTTGGGACGTTTGGAATGTCATTCAAACCCCCTACATGCACCATAGCCACTGTTTTTTAAGAAAAAAAATAAAATAAAATTTAGGGACAAGGGAAGGAGAAATGAAGAGGAGATTATCATGTGAGGAATCAAACTCTTTCCGTCACCAAGAAGGTGAAAATTCAGAAACCCAACCAACTGAACTACTAAGATTTTCCACACCATAGCCACTTAATAAGGTGCTTGTGAAACAAAAAACACCTCATTTTGGTACAAACGAGCACATTTCACAATGATATGAAGAACTCACCTGATGCATTTTTATACATCTTCGCCAGGAGCTTCCATTTAGCTATAACCCAAGAGAAAATAAACCAAGTTCTCATATTAAAGAGTCATGTATATGTACAAGTTAAGTTATCAGTGCCTGTTAATAATTCAGGGCAGGCACAATCACTACTGCGAAACTATATTTAAAAAGAACTCTAGCCCTAAAGATACTTTGTAATTTCTATATCAAAGTTGTCTGACGGACTTGTTTGCCAACTCAAATAACAGAACCAAAGGCGAGCTGGAATTGAGCAGTATCTATTGGCTTTGGATTAGAAGCATTAGCAAGACCTCCAAGAAGTTTAAGAACATCAGCGGTATCATCGAGGTAATACTTGGCTTTGCTTGGCTTCTGCCCGACAGTGCAGGCAAAGATGTCAGGGGCAGCAGTGACCGACGGACTGGAAATAGTGCTTAATATGCTCTCAAACATGTCTTCATCCGACCTGTCATCTCCAATGCACATCACAAAATCAGGTGGTTTCCCACTTTCAACCATCATAGAGAGAACTTTCGCTGCAACTAATCCCTTGGTAACACCCTGCAAGTCACGTAAAGAATTCAAAACTTTTGAACAGCATTATGCAACATGATTGTGCTGCATAGTTAAACACACATACAGAGGAGGAAGACTTACTTGCGGTTTGACTTCAACAATATGTTGACCCCTCTTAACAACTGCAGGTTCATTTGCAAGTACACTTTCCAAATGATCCAACAATTCCTTTGCCTGACAGGAGCCGAAGTCAGGGTCTGCATCATAATGGTGCCACACCAATGCACTCTCTTTAGATTCTATAAATGATCCATCAGTTGCTTCTGTGTAAAGTTGCATCACAGGTTCCGCAATTTCTTTCCATTCAAGATCAGAATCTAAATGATCCCATTCAGAAGTTTTACAATCCCTGCAATGAGAAAAAACAATAGAGATCATGTTGTAGATGAATGTGTAAAAAAATAAAAATAAAACAAAACCTGAACACAAGTTCCAAATGAGAAACTACAGTCCAACTGCAAATGACAAGTATAAAGTAACTATAAGAATACAAGATGAATAGGTCTTTACCTTATGAAGTACCCATGTTCAGCAGCTATTCCCAGCCTTTCGCATGGTGCAAGCCACTCGCATAATGAAGTCCTTCCTCTGCCACTAACAATATACACAGTGTTTTTAGGTTCATTACTTAGAGCATTCAACAGAGAAATAACTTCGGCACTTGGAGATTTAACCATAGATGACTGAGGTACAACAGTACCGTCATAGTCCAAAAATATAGCCCTTCTCTGAGTCCTCCTGTATGAGGAAACAATGTGATCTAAGGACAACTTTCTAAAGCTTGGTGAAAGTGCAATAACTCTAAAACCTAGGCCCAGGCCAATGCCCCAGCAACGCTTACTATAATGATCTTGGCATGCTCTCTCCAAATCCTGCATGAAACTACGAGCCCAATAAGCTACATCGTGAGAGCTCACATACCGGTAGTGCTTCTCATGACGAAGTTCTTTCTCAGAATTCGACATTGTAATGGCCACATTTAAAGCCTCAGCCACAGCTTCAATATCCCATGGATTTACCCTAATTGCCCCACTCAACGATGGTGAGCAACCAATAAATTCAGACACAACAAGCATACTAGTTCTAGGAGAATCAGATTTGATACCCATAGCTTCGTCCATACCAGGAGAGCCTTGCCTACAGACAATATACTTGTAAGGCACTAAGTTCATCCCATCCCTCACTGCATTGACTATGCAACATTCAGCAACAGCATAGTATGCGGTCTTCTCATATCGAGCAACAGGACGATCTATCAAAATTACAGGCTCATAATTAGAAGTTCCATAAATTTGGTTGATCCTCTCAGCAGTCGAATATGTCTCCCTCTTTGCTTCCTGAACATCCTTTCCAGAGCTACGAGCAGGATTTACTATTTGGACAAGAACAAGTTTACCCTGCAAATCCTCTTGCTGCTGTAGTAGGTGTTCAAAAGCTAGTAATTTCAAACTAATACCTTTAAAAATATCCATATCATCCACACCAAGAATGACTTTCTTCCCTTTGAACTGCTCTTGAACTTCTTTAGCTTTAGCAAATGTAGAAGAAAGATTCAACACAGACTCAAGTCGACCCATATGTATGCCTACTGGAAGAATTTTAATGTAAACTGTACGACCAAAATAATCAAGTCCGATGTGACCTCGCTTAGATTCATAATCTAGACCTAGCATTCTACTACAGCATGACAGAAAATGCCGTGCATAATCAAAAGTATGAAAGCCAATCAGGTCGCAGTTTAATAATCCTTTTAGAATTTCATCCCTAACTGGGAGAGTTCGGTAAATTTCTGATGATGGGAATGGGCTATGAAGAAAGAATCCAAGCTTCACTCGATGGTACCGCTTTCTTAAGAATGTTGGAAGAACCATGAGGTGGTAATCTTGAACCCAGATATAATCATCCTCGGGATTAACCACTTCCATAACCTTATCAGCAAAGATCTTGTTTGCTGAGACATAAGCTTGCCACAGCTGACGGTCAAAACGATCTGCATGGTCGGGGCACATCGGGAGCATGTAGTGAAAAAGAGGCCACAGTTGTTGCTTACAGAAACCATGATAAAACATTTCCTGGATTTCACAAGGTACAAAGGTAGGCACACACTTGAACTCCTCAAGTAGTCGCTGTGTAACTTCCTCCTGTTCACTGGGCTCCACATCTACCTTCAGAGAACCCACATAGATAACCTCAGTTTCAGGTGAAAACCCATCCTTCAGTTGTAACAAAAGAGAATCCTCGTCCAAACTAAAGCACCACTTTTCAGCTGTTGTATCCCTTTGAGCATGCAAAGGCAGCATGTTTGCAACAATGATCTTTCGCTCGTGACAAGCAGATGACATACTATCTGAATCCCCATCATTGCTGCGACAACCATCAGAAATTATCCCAGGAACAGTCATCATACGGGGAAGTGCTCTAGGAGTCTGAGGTATATCCAGTATGTCCCCAGATGCCAAGTCGAAAAAGTTTGCACTAGATCTTGATGCCATGACTCTGAAGTAGAACTTAGCTTACGTTATCATACAATTTCTGCTGAGGTATGTGAAACCCAAGAAAAGTGTGCCCCAGTAATTGCTGAATCAAATTTTCCTGCAGTCTACAAAACCACCAAAAAAAGAGATTTTTAAGTCCACATAATTCCAGCGAATGATGTCAAACATGCTAAAAACAGAAGGCTAATAGAATTGTTGCGCAAGAAACAATCTCGAAATAATTTTTATAGGTTTGTGAAAACATTGTCAAAGAGGAGAAACCCGATTCCTAATTACCCTATTCCAAGGATTCATCCCAATTAGACAATTTGAGATGAAATGAGAATATTCCAAGTTGACAAATACAACATACAGAAGGTACAAATACAATCCCATTTTAACAGGTAACAGTGATGGGTTAAGCATAGGTACATACAGGTTGAGCAAATTTTTTTGGATGTGATGGCATTGGGAGTTTACGACAAGCACATGGCTTTTTACAAACCATGGCCACCAAGTAGCAATGATAGTAGTTCTTGAGCTGAAAAGATTTGAGTTCTGGAAGGAATAATCAATTTCAATTCTATTATTTCATGTGTCGGATAAACTGGACGGAAGGTTGCGAAGGGGTTCAGGAATGATAAACATTAAGGAAGCCACTTGAAAACCAGATGACAGACAAGTTCAGGTGCATTATTTATTGCCTTTAACTTTTCAGATTAAAAGAAATGATAAACATTCCAAAGCTGCTTCAAAACAATAAGGACAACTTTTCCTCTTCCTTTTTTTTTTTTAATTAAATAAAATTGGGGTAGAGGAAGGGGAAATGGAGAGGGGATTACAAGGTGGGGTATCATACCCTCACCAACAAGGTGGGAGTGTTTAGTAGCAAACCAACTGAGCTACTAAGTCTCACCGACAACTTTTCTTCTATCTCCTTAGTATATAATTTAAAGTAGAAACCTAAACTTAAACCCAAGGGAGTCATGCAGCAGTCAATGAAATGGGATGAATATTATAGCAGGGCTAGGGCTCAAATGCTTTCAACTGCCCAAACTTTGGTGGATAGAGTTACCCGGTATATACGTTGGTGTGAGGTAGCAGGTATATGGTGAAACAGTCGAGGTGTGTGAACTGTTTCGGATACCACCATTATAAAAAAAATATTTTTCAAACCAACAGCATTTCTCCCTTCTACTTTCCAAAATACAATAAATCTCCCAAAATCCAGTTGATGAAGATTATAACGAGAAGGATTTCACATTGGTGACAAACAATAAAAACAACACCTATCAAAAAAAGAAAGTAAATAAAAGATGGACTAACACCAACTGTTATTAGTTATTACGTAATGGACCTTTCTATTCCAATACTATATCCGAAAATTATCAATGACTATTGGAACTGTTTGAATCAAATAGATACCATATGACCAACCCACAAGGACTTCATTTCGGAAGAGACTACTAATTGCATAATACACCACTAATATTATCTACGCCTTTTTACTCTCTGAGCTCCCAAATGATACTTGGGATTTCCCCAAAATAGCATAAGAGTCCATACATTGGATTAATAAGATAGTTATATAGTCAAATCATAAAGATTTCACTTCACAGAAGACAATCGGTTAACATCAGACTGGTCTTGATTATTTATGGATTTCCTCTCTCAGCTCCCAAATTGTTCTCATGAGTTTTCTCCAACCCAATTTCGGCTCCAAAACAAGCTATATGGTCAAACTACAAAGGTTTCACTTCGAAGAAGACTACTAGAGTCTAGACCAATAGGCAATAATATACCACAGGTGATTTTCTGCATACTTTTATGTCAGTTCCCTAAGTGTTGACATGGTTTTGTCTAATTAGCGCATTTACCCATACTGGCGTGGAAGCAAATACTATACAAAATGAAACTCAATCTTCAATTAACCTTCAAAGCAGTCCATTGAATCTCGCAAAATAGTGAACAATGATTTGACATCAGAAAAAAAGAAAGAAAGTACCATCCTAAGATGGTTCTCTCATATCAGATCGAACCGTGTCACATTGACTGCCAATTATGGTGTAGCACTTATATCAAGTTTAGTATATACGTATTACAGTTATACTGCCTTTGCTAATAACTAAATAACGATAAAACAGCCAGTAGGTACAACACGCTGAACTTGAGAACAAGTTGGCAGTGATTTTGCACGGAGATGGTGGTGCAAGTCCGTCTTTGTTTCTTGGCAAAGGTAGTTCAAAGCAGACTTTTGGCTTTACTAAAACTAGGCTAGAGGAGGAGAGTGACCTAACCAGAAAATTTCTCCAAGGGAAGGGAGCATTGGCAAAGTGAACCATATAATTAGGGTTGGAACCAATTGCTACTCTGTACGACAGGCAACAACTACCTAATGAACCTGAACAATAGCGCTGCAATTTAAAACCTAGAATGGACACCATAAGTATACAAAAAAGCCATGGCCTAGAGCAAAGAGTAGCCAGGACTGCAACCATGAATGGACCTTATAAACCCTGATACACCAAACAAAGAATATATTTTCAACATCCCCACACCCAGATCTTTCCATTCTAGAAGTTTAAATAGCACGCTGGTTCATGCTAGGTTCACCTCGCCTTTTCTCATGCATCAACTGCACTTTTTACAGCATTAATTGCAACCAAAGAAAATCTCTCAACGAAAAAACACAGATAGTAGTGTCTAATTCCATAAAACAAGATTCTTTTATGTGTGATCACCATGGGTGTTTTAAACCTCAACTGGATATTACTTGAAATATGTATATTAGATTCTACCGGATATTAGCTAAAATGGAATTAAATGCCTGATCATTTTTCCTGGACTATCCAAAGGGATCGTTTGGTGAGGGTGTTGAATTCTATCATAGTTTGATAAAATATTCAGCTTTGCCGGATCAATGCGCACAGACTACTAAAGATTAGGTTTGTCGGGTCGACACACACACTACTAAAAATTAGGCTTGTCTGGTTGAAGCATACAAACTACTTAAATTAGGTTTGTCTGGTCAAAGCATACAAACTACTTAGATTAGGTTTGTCTGGGTGAAGCATACAAACTACTAAAAACGTTAATAGCTACCAACAGATCAATCTGCTTTGACATGATTGTTGTTTTGCATTTATACGTCTACCTCAAAACTTTTGAAGGTTTCCAAATTGGGGAAATCCTTTTCAGCAACTCATTAAATGAATTTCTTTACATGCATTATTGAGCATAAATTTCTCCATCGTAACATGTGGAACTTTTATTAGATAATACCACTTCCTTCAACTATTAGGGTATGCAGGTTTACGTGCATGGGCGTGCATGATTCGAACTATCAAAGTATAAATAACATAAAATTCTCCATTGCTTACTCTCTAGGTACTTCCCTGTTCCCTTTTTCTCTTATACTAATTTTTTTTTTTTGAGAAAGAAATCTCTTATCCTAATCTTTCCAATGCCTTTACTAACATATGGGTGACATACTTCTACATAATTATTTTCATGAAGGTCAAATAAATGTGTCTATGTTATGTCAGATATGCTCCTTTAGTGCTTGTATGCCATGGATTCTAATTGTGGAATTATCCTCTTTGCATAAATGCAATGGGAAGCTATATACAACATATGCCCACTTTCCTCCTACACTACACCAGCATGGTAGCACTTTATGCATGGCATGAACTTTAAGGGGTCATTTGATGGAAGGTATTAGAGAAAATAGTGCATGTATCAGTTTTGGTATTACTAATCCCTTGTTCGGTACAATTTTTCAACCAATGTATAGCTGATGCAAGCATCAGTTATACACCCTTTTTGGTAGTATCCTGTGTAATGTGTATAAGTTATAACTAATACATAGCGAACCAAGGTATTAGCAATACAAGGATTTTTAATACACGCACAGGCATGGTTAAAGACACATGCCCTGGAAGTGTACAAAGCTAAAGAATGCGGAGGGTATTTTTTAAACAAATAATGCTTTTTAGAAATGATGTTATTTTTTATGCACCAAACTATACCGTGGATAAAAAATAATGTCAGCATTACTAATCCACATTCCACCCTATACATCACTATTCTTATACACCCTCACCAAACAATCCCTACTTCAATAGTTTTCATTTAAATCATATTGACATTTATTTACTTCCATGACTCATTACACATTTTTCCATTAGCATACTCTTAGGAGCCGTTTGGTGTGAGGTATAATAATACCAGGATATGCGTTTGGTCCCGGATAGTTAACCTCATGATAACCTATTTCCGACCAAACGACCCCTTAGTGGTACAATTCAATGTAATGATGTGGGTAAAAATAGAGGGAGAAGGCATGTAAATTCTTTTTTTCACAAATCTAACCTAATTAAAAAAATACCCAAGGACATATCTCAAGGTTCTGTAAAATAACCATTTAATGCTGAGAGTTTCATATCCAGGGAAAACATTTTAGCTCCTCTTTGAGTTCAGAGTAAGAGAAGCAGGGAATCATAAAATGGGAAAACCTAAACCACTGGCAAATTGGAATGAAATTTTCCTTTTTTTTAAAAAAAAAGAGAAGCTAAAGCACTGTCATTAAAACACTCAATCAATAAAAAACACAAATAATTTATTTTTTTGCTCGACAGAACAAGGACCAAATTAATTGATTTTATCAAGTCAAGATACAGGTAAAACCATGTAATAAATGAATAAACGATGAAAACAATAAGCTAAAAAAATAAAATCTCACCTTAAATTCAAATTAGGTCAAATTAGAAATCTTCAAAAGGACCCAACAATTTCTCAAGAGAATCAATATAAATCAGCTAAATAAAATTATCACTTCTAGTGAACGCTCTTCAATCTACACACAACTAGAACTCAATCTTTTGGTTTATCGTAAAACTCATCAAAAAAATAAAAAATATAATTTTTTTTTTTAAAAATAAGCTGAACTCAATTTCAATTTCCCTTTAATCTGTAACCATTTTTCCAGCAAATAATCAGTTAAAAACATTAATTCAACAGAAAAAAAAAGGAAAAGCAGATCAAAGGAGAGGAAGGTCCATACATATAAAACTTTCGATTCCGGTGACCGGAAAACTAATGCTGACGTCACAACCGATGAATCCCGAAACGGTCAAGGTTATCAGATACATAAAATCAACAGCTAAAACCAAAAAACACCGAACCGACGATTTTTGTTTGAACTTTCAACAGAAGAAATAGTGAGAGACAGAGAGAGAGATCAGAGGAGTAGTAGTATTTTTTCTGGAGAGAGGAAAATGGATAGTGATAAAGCCAAATGAGGATTTATGAGTATTTGACAATGATATATATATATAATAAATAATAAATAGTATAAGTGTTGCTGCACAAAGTACCACGTGTTCATGTTTACGTGTAAGAGGAGAAAAGATTGTTTCCACTCTCTACTACTAAGGAGGTTTTACCTTAGTTAGTACAAACTAACCATGGTTCCACATAGAATTTCTTAGTTTTTTTTTCTTTCCAACCCTCTCCACAAATTGCCATCTTATTACCACATTATTACTACTATAACCTTACCAACTTATTTTATTTTATTTTGTTTCTTTTTTGTTTGGGTTTGGAAGTAGGAGGAGGTTGGGTGTAACTAGCAAGGGTCGGGGAGGATCCAAATCTTTTTTGACAGAAAATTATACTATATTTATGTATATATAATAGATGCCGAACTTTTTTTGATCTTTTCAAGTGTTTGCTTTTTTATATTTCAATTTTCTTCAGTGAAAATTATGATTTTGCTATTGAGGATATTCGTCTATTGAGTAGTTCGATTTGGTTGTTGTGTTTTTCATTATATGAACTTGCAAATTATATCATCAGACTAAATAAGTAAATTTGGTTAGGTTTCAATAGTTCAATTTTGGATTAATCGGATTAATTATGTCAGATTAGTTTATAAGTTAGGTTTCTTCTTCTTATTGAAAAAATTGGGCAAAAAACTTAAGTATACAAACTAACTATCTTAATAACCATTATATAATAATAGTTTGTTTTTTCAGCAACATAGCAATAGTTTTTTTTAAAAAAAATAGGAATTAATATAACAAAAATGTAGCGTAGTAATAATCAACCACGATTTTCTACCATTTCCTAATTTTCTCCAATTCTTTTACCTTTCACGATTTACTCAGATTGATTATATATTCTCTCCCATCATAAAATGTTATTTTAACCAAAATAAAACTCTCTTTCTCTTCATTCTGATTGATTGTTCAGTTATGGATAACAATAATTTTTCAATTCTAATTCAACACAACAGACGATGAGACGTATCAGGTATTTGTGATAAATCACGATTAAATTTGTGTTTTTTGATGTGATTAATTTAATTATTTTATTTAATATATTTGGTGTTTTTTTCATGATCTTTATCTTGTAATCTATTAGGTTGGTATATGTTTTTGTGTTACAGACGGAATTAGGTGTTTAGTTGTTGAATTTTACTTCGAAAACTGACCATATTAGGATTGAATATGATGGTGTATTTGAGCTCGTTTAAAAAATCACTTTTATGGATTTAATTTTGATAGATTGAGTGGTATAATTGATAGTGTATATTACGTTGTTACTAAACACCAAATCTGGGATTATTTTTTGGTATTTGTTTTGGCTTAATTTGTAGGGTTTTTTGGTTGATTATAAAAACCAAATTTTGTGATTCTATTTTGATAAATGATTTGGTTAAAAAGATGATCTATTTTAATTCGTGTATAAACGTCAAATTCCATGAATATTTTTTGATAGAATATCAGGTATAATTGATAGTGTACTTGGTGTAGATCATGTGGTGTAATTGATATTGTATATTATGTTTTTAATAAACACCAAAATTCGTTAATTTTTTTTGGTGTAATTGTTATATTTTGGATCGTATGTAAACACCAGCTTTCGTGATAATTTTTGGGTACATCTATTGGTGTAGTTGATAGTGTGTTTTGGGATTTTCATATACAACAAAATTGATGATTTTATTTTGGTAAATGATTTGGTGAAACGTAAAATTCCATGAATATTTTTTGGTAGAATATTATGTGTAATTGATAGTGTACTTGGTGTAGATGATTTAGTGTAATAGATAGTGTATATTATGTTTTTATGATACAAACCATAATCTGAGAACTTTTTTTGGTGTAATTGTTATATTTTAGGTCATATATAAACACCAACTTTTGTAATAATTTTTAAGTACATCTATTGGTGCAGTTGATAGTGTGTTTTGGATTGTTTATAGACAACAAAATTGAAAAATATTAAATTGGTTATAATACTTATTATTTTGTGTTGGTACATTTCATACCCAGAAAAAAAATTGAAAAATTAATTTAGGTCGTAGATCATTTTGTATACGTGCATGATTACCATTTTTATATAGATAAAAACATAATATATACCAATTTGTGTAATTTGATTACAATGGAAACACCATTCTGATTATGTATGTATAGCTTAATTTTTTATATATATATATTTTAATTTGTATTATGTTATATATGTAATACTTATTTAATAATTTCACTAATTATTTTGGAGATTGATCAATAAGTTGTAATCTAACAAAGGTAAGTACGTGGATTACAATATTGAAGGAGTGAAATATTGTCACGACCCGAGCCTAAGCCCTGGACGTGGTCGTCACTCGAAGACCATTGCTTGTTCCCAAGCGAACCATCATCATGGCTGACTACAAGCGGAAGACTAACTCAAGCATGCAAAAGCTTAAAAATTGAATAAAATTCATGAAACTTACAAATCTTTAACTCGAATGAGTAACTCTGAATAAAAAATAAAATATTCAACTTGCCAACAATTGGCAGCTCAAGTCTTTAATACATTTAATAAGATAAATGAAACAGACTTCTCAAACTCTACTTTCTATCTATGAAGCCTCTAAATGACAAAAATAGAAGTCGGGACAAAACCCATGACATCCTGACAAAAGTGAAAAGTAAATGAAATCCTCCGGAAGCAAGGAGGCTCACCATAGCTAACTCGAACTACATGTGGTATCAACGAAGCTCATGTTGATGATCCCAATTACCTGAATCTGTATCATGTAAGGATGCGGGCCAAATGACTCAGTACGTGGAATGTACGAGCATGTAAGGGGAATTCTAAAATACAAACATAAGCTTGAACTTGATAAAAATGAAACATACTTACCTCTTTTCAAACTTACTCAACTCAAGGAATACTCAAAACTACTCAGACTTACTCAACTCAGAAGTACTCAAGGATAAGATACTCAACTCAGAAATAAGGTTCTCAACTCAGTGAAACTCAACAATAAGGTACCCGATACAATGAAGCACAAATCAACTCAAGATACTCAACTCGAAAGACGCAACTCATGATACTCAAGGATAAGCAATAGTAAAAGATGCATTATATATGGAAACCTGTAAAACTGTAGATAGCAACTCAATGTATTGAAAAAAATACAATAATACTCAATGTGTATATAAGAATACAATATAACTCTGTGGGAGTTTCTCTAACCGACAACCACCACTATGAGCCTAAGTGATTATACAACGTTTCGCCCACTCTGCCAAAACTGTCCTATATTTTGCCGTCATATAGAACACCTTAACCAAGTGGATCCACTAGTCTATGATAAAAATCACTAAGGAATCATCTAAAAAGTATGATCCTTTCTACCCATGATGGCTACATGGTTTATGGAAATGTGAGTTATCTGAACTCAAACTCGTCCCAATATCGGTGCTAAAAAATACTCCCAAAATACTCAGCTCATATGTTTAAAAACATAACTTTTCTTTGATTTGAAATAATTACTCAAAAATCTTTCTCTTAAAAAAGATGGTACTCAAACTACTCAAAACTCTTTTGGAAATCTCAGTTTCCTCTCATCTTAAATGTGAAAACATTTACTCTTGGGAATACTTAGTTCCCATATATCATTTTAAAGAAAATGAACTTTACTCTTACTCTTTACTCAACTCAAATCTTAAGTCTTAAAACAAAGTTAAAACGTTTGTGAAAGAGTTCTTAAAGTATGGTTCATGCCGAATTATGGACGTGAATGACTCAATGCAAGGTTTTCAATAAGCATAGATAGAACTAAATACTTGGAACTCAAGAACTTCAATGATACTACTCATTTAAAGAATGCTCAACTTAGAAGGTTCATGCGGAATTATGAGCATGAACTACTCAACTCAATGACTCAAAGATACTTCTCATCTCAAGACTGTTCGACTTATAGGGTTTATGCGGAATTATGGGCATGAACAACTCAACTCAAGGACTTCATGGGTAAGATTTAACAGTCCCGTGATTATAAATATAAATTCAAAGGGGATTAGGGACTCAATACTCAAGTCTTAGAACTTAAAGATACCACTCCTCTTAATGATACTCAATTTATAGGCATGAACGACTCGACTTGAAGGTCTGCATGACTAAAGGTAAATCATGTATACGACTCTTCTCATTCTCTTACTTACTTCCTCAAAACTTAGTTCAAATCAATAGTTGATCTCAAAGGATTCACAATTGAACTCAGAGACTTTCAAATATGAATTATGAATTCAAGAGTTATGGTTCATGATATGAAGGATATTAATTATAGTGTAGACTCATGAATACATTCTCCTTACTCTCATGCTTACTTACTTGAGTCTTGAAACAAGTTATTTAAATTTGTAGAAGACTCTTCAAAGAAAACTCAAAGGGACTTTCTTAGAATGTTCGAAAGAATTCTCAAAACTTAACTCTTACCTTTATCTTGAATTTGAATTATGAATTTAAGGTTATAATCATGTTATGAATGATTTCTTGGTGTTTAGATGTAGTTTAGAGTGATTAAAATCAAAGGCAGTGAAAGTACACTTAAAAGGGACTCAAACAGGACAACCGATGAAAAATGAGTGGGGCAGGAGACCCTGGCGCGTTCCGGGCACCAGCCCCAAACTTTAGAGGCTGCATATGGGTGCACTGCAGGGGTGCTTCCCTAGCCCCTTGGGTGAATCTGGGAGCACTACCCCTCTTCCCAGACTAAGTTCGACGAATTTTGCCTCTCGTTTTCTGATCCTAAATCTCTTTTAATCATTTTCTTTTCTCAAGTTTCCCTTAGATTCAATTACCCAACCTAAGTACACACTATTCCACTCAAAACAACACTCAAAACAATCACTTTCATCTCAAGAAATCATCAAAACCCCAACAAAACAAGATTTAGAATAAACTTCAAGAACACCTATCAAGAACTTAAATCTTTCAACTTTTGAGAATGAAATTTTGCTGAAAATAACATATTTGGCGTGTGGGTGAACAAGCCTAACACTATGGAAGCTTACATACCTCTTAGGGATCAAACCTATGGCGACAATCTGCAATAACTCTCAAGAATTTCGACGAACGCTTCGATCATTTCTCTTTTCTCTTCTTCTTTTCTCTTCTTGAACTCTAAACTAAAACCCTAGGCGTTTTTTAGGTTTATAAAACTGAACCTAATAGGATTAGACCCTTAAAACATTACTAAAAACGAATTAAATCTAATTGGGTAAGGAAAAGACCAAAATACCTCTCTAAAATCCGGTTTTGACTTTCCTTGTCTAGACAACCCAAATTCGAATGGACATATCTCCCTTATACAAACTCGAAACTGAGAAAACTCGGTGGCGTTGGAAAGATAATTCAAAGACATTTCCTACGGTATCTGGTAGAACACCTAAGTCATTCTGAGATAGAAGTTATAGTCGTTTGAAGTCGATCTAAAACTCATACTTAGCTTAACTTGCAAAATTTCAGATTTTGCTATTTCCAATTTAGGTCTTTTTTAGGAACTCAAGGTGCTACGTCTAGTGACCTGACCTTAATACTTGAGAATTTTTAAATTCCTTGGTAAAATCCTACTCACAACGAAGGATGATTCGAGTCTTAGTTTAAAAAATTTCTAGGGTGTTACAATATCTCCTCCTTGGGATCATTCGTCCTTGAATGACGACTGGACTGGGTATGGAATGGGGTTACTCTTACCAAGGTCTGATTCTAATGGTACACTTTCACTATATTCAAGTTTAGTACTCTAACAACTCCATTGACTCCTACTAACCAACTCCTTCGGAAACCAACAAAGGGCTCTAATTTAACTATTTCTCATAGTAAAACCTCATCTTCCTCTTTTATAACCTTAGATGGAGTTATCACACCAACACTATCACGATAAGATCATTAACCTTCTCTTTTTAACATCACTCCACTACTAAAAAGACCTCTAAAAAGATATCCCACAAACTCTTTGGAACTCATTACTATCTTACTCTCAAACACTTGACTTGATTTCTCATCTCGTCATCTCCCCCTTAGGTCTAAAGCTCACACTTGAAAGCTATGGACCTATTCCATCAGCTCTAAACTGGTCTACATCTTCTTTTACTCTAACACTCGGGAGAGGGTTATTTCATGACTACCGAACTCTCAATAGGCAGGTATTAAGACCTCTTTCTAAGGTGTTTTTCTTAACCTCTTTTGATTGTGCACCCTCTTAGTACACCTCTTAATGCTTCTTATTACTCTTGTGACTTAGCCACACTTCACTAGCCTTATCTAAAGGTTAGGGTCTCTCACATGTATCACCTATAGCTATTCCAGCTAACACCTCAATTCCTCACCTACTCTATGTTAAGTCTTCTAGATCAAATATCTAGACTAACATCATCACCCTCATGTTGCCATTATTTTGATCATGACACTCATCTCAAATTCAAGCTTAATGTTTATTACTAAGCCCGAATATCAATATGATTGCTCGCCTACTATACAAACTGACCACTACTATGCGCAAATTTTAGAAACGCTCGTCCACTAGGACCTTATGACAAGTAGTTAATCCTCACCTCTTACTATTCATACTTACAATTTACTACCACATTTCCCTTCACAACTTGAGTACTGTTCACTCATTCAGTATACATCAATGCCTAATTAGTTCTATAACACTTTGAATATTATGGGCTCTCTCTCAAAATCATAAGCCTAGAATAGATCTATCACCTCATGAATACTCCCGCTTTTCTATTTAACACTTACACTTGGTCATTTCCTACACAATGACACTTCATCACCAACTACTTTCTAGCTACAACACACTCTACCTCTTATGATGGAATCTTCACTACTCATCACTTCTTAGTCTACCCATAAGGGAAAACTCTCATACTAGAGGTGGTTGAAAAGCAAAGTCAGTTCTTTATCGATGAGTTACTTTTAGCAATAGTCTTGAGAAAGTCAAAAGACCTCAGAGGGGCTTGAGAGGAGCCCATGAGTGAGTTAAGTGTTGAGTTTCATATAAATGCACTCATGTTCATATGAATCGTGCGTTTGAGCTAAAAAGTGAGTTATACTCTTTTCCTTAAGCCTTGTTTCAGCTGAGATCCTTTTTAAGAAGTATGTTTAGAGCTTGGGTAAGATTTTCACCCGAAAAGGTAACATGAGTTATGAGATCATGAGCGGTAGTAGTGAAACTGCCCAGAATTAGAGGAAAGTATGCAGAGGTTCAGTAATCTAAGAAAGGGAGATAGTGATGAGGCAAGCTATCTATCAATTATGAGAAATGCACGAGTATGAATAAATCTATAGGACATAGCTCTATTGCATGATTGAGGGTATGAAAGAAAGAGAACTTTTCTTAAATGCATGTAGTCCCTCATTTATAGAAATGGGGACCTCACAACCATAAACAAGATCCTACTTGACACAGATTCATAGACACCCTAGGACACTTGAACTTTGTGCTCTAATACCAAGTTTGTCATGACCCAAGCCTACACCCTGGACGTGGTCGGCACTCGAAGACCATTACTGGTCCCCAAGAGAATCCTCATCGTGGCTGACTATAAGAGGAAGACTAACTCAAGCATGCAAAAGCTTAAAAATTGAATAAAATTCATAAAACTTATAAATCTTTAACTCAAATGAGTAACTCTGAATAAAAAATAGAATATTTAACTAGCCAACAATAGGCAACTCAAGTCTTTAATACATTTAATAAGATAAATGAAACAGAAACTCTACTTTCTATCTATGAAGCCTCTAAATGACAAAGATGGAAGTCGGGACAAAACCCACGACTTCTTGACAAAAGTGAAAAGTAAATGTAATCCTCCAGAAGCAAGGAGGCTCACCATAGCTAACTCGAACTCTATGTGGTATCAACGAAGCTCCTGTTGATGATCCCAATTACCTGAATCTGCATCATGAAAGGATGCAGGCCAAATGGCTCAGCACGTGGAATGTACGAGCATGTAAGGGAAATTCTAAAACATAAACATAAGCTTGAACTTGATAAAAAGGAAACATACTTACTTCTTTTCAAACTTACTCAACTCAAGGAATACTCAAGGATACTCAAAACAACTCAGACTTACTCAACTTAGAAGTACTCAAGGATAAGATACTGAACTCAGTTAAACTCAACAATAAGGTACCCGACGCAATGAAGAACATATCAACTCAAGATACTCAACTCAAAAGACTGATCAACTCATGATACTCAAGGATAAAGCAATAGTAAAAAATGCAATATATATGTAAAGCTATAAAACAGTAGATAGTAACTCAATGTATTGAAAACAAATACAATAATACTCAATGTGTATATAAAAATACAATATAACTCTGTGGGAGTTTCTCTAATCGACAACCACCACTTTGAGCCTAAGTGATGATACAACATCTTGCCCATGCTGCCAGAACTGTCCTATACTCTGCCATCATATAGAATGCCTTAACTAAGTGGATCCACTAGTCTATGCTAAAAAGCACTAAGGAATCATTTAAAAAGTATGATCCTTTCTACCCATGATGGTTACATGGTTTATGGAGATGTGAGTTATCTGAATTCAAACTCGTCCCAATATCAGTACTCAATACTACTCCCAAAATACTCAGCTCATATGTTTAAAAACATAACTTTTCTTTGATTTGAAATAATTACTCAAAAATCTTTCTCTTAAAAGAGATGGTACTCAAACTGCTCAAAACTCTTTTGGAAATCTCAGTTTCCTCTCATCTTAAATGTGAAAACATTTACTCTTGGGAATACTTAGTTCCAATATATCATTTTAAAGAAAATGAACTTTACTCTTACTCTTACTCTTTACTCAACTCAAATCTTAAGTCTTAAAACAAAGTTAAAATGTTTGTAAAAGAGTTCTTAAAATATGGTCCATGCCGAATTATGGACGTGAACGACTCAATACAAGGTTTTCAATAACCATAGATAGAACTCAATACTTGGAACTCAAGAACTTCAATGATACCACTCATTTCAAGAATGCTCAACTCAGAGGGTTCATGCGAAATTATGAGCATGAACTACTCAACTCAAGGACTCAAAAATATTTCTCATCTCAAGACTGTTCGACTTATAGGGTTCATGCAGAATTATGGGCATGAACAACTCAACTCAAGGACTTCATGTGTGAGATGTAATAGTCCCATGATTAGATATATAAACTCAAAGGGTATTAGGGACTCAATACTCAAGACTTCGAACTTAAAGATACTACTCCTCTTAATGATACTCAATTTATGAAGTCCATGTGGAATTTATGGGCATGAACGACTCGACTCGAAGGTATACATAACTACAGGGAAATCATGTATACGACTCTTCTCATTCTCTTACTTACTTCCTCAAAACTTAGTTCAAATCAATAGTTGATCTCTTGAGTGTGAATTATGAATTCAAGAGTTATGGTTCATGATACGAAGGATATCAGTGATAGTGTACGCTCATGAATACATTATCCTCACTCTCATGCCCACTTACTTGAGTGTTGAAACAAGTTATTTAAATTTGTAGAAGTCTCTTCAAAGAAAACTCAAAGTGACTTTCTTAGAATGTTTGGAAGAATTCTCAAAACTTAACTCTTAACTATACCTTGAATTTGAATTATGAATTCAAGGTTATGATCATGTTATGAATGATTTCTAGGTGTTTAGGTGTAGTTTAGAGTGATTAAAATCAAAGGGAGTGAAAGTACACTTAAAAGGGACTTAAACGGGACAACCGGCGGAAAATGAGTGGGGGTAGGCGATTCTGGCGCTTTTCGGGCGTGGGGCACCAACCCAAAATTCAGAGGCTGCATATGGGCGCACTGAAGGGGTGCTGCCCCAGCCCCTTGGGGGCATCTGGGGTGTGCCGCCCCAGCCTTTCCCCAGGTCAAGTTCAACGAATTTCACCTCTCGTTTTCTGAACCTAAATTGCTTTTAATCGATTTCTTTTCTCAAGTTTCCCTTAGATTCAATTACCCAACCTAAGTACACACTAATCTACTCAAAATAACACTCAAAACAATCACTTTCATCTCAAGAAATCATCAAAACTCCAACAAAACAAGATTTAGAATGAACTTCAAGAACACCTATCAAGAACTTAAATCCTTCAACTTTTGAAAATGAAATTTCGCTGAAAATAACATGTTTTGCGTGTGGGTGAACAAACCCAACACTATAGAATCTTACATACCTCTTAGGGATCAAACCCATGGCGATAATCCGCAACAACTCTCAAGAATTTCGACGAATGCTTCGATCATTTCTCTTTTCTCTTCTTCTTTTCTCTTCTTGAACTCTAAACTCAAACCCTAGGTGTATATTAGGATTATAAAACTAAACCTAATAAGATGAGACCCTTAAAACATTACCAAAAATGAAATAAAACTGATTAGGTAAGGAAAAGACCAAAATACCCCTCTAAAATTTGGTTTTGACTTTCCTTATCTAGACAACCCAACTTCAAATAGACATATCTCTCTCATACAAATTCGAAACTGAGCTAACTCGGTGGCTTTGGAAAGATAATTCAAAGATATTTCCTACGGTATCTGGTAGCACACCTAACTCATCCTGAGCTAGGAGTTATAGTCGTTTGAAGTCGATCTAAAACTCATACTTAGCTTAACTTGCAAAATTTTAGATTTTGCTATTTCCAATTTAGTTTTTTTTTGGAACTCAAGGTGCTACGTCTAGTGAACTGACCTTAATACTTAAGAATTTTTAAATTCCTTGGTAAGATCCTACTCACAATGAATGATGATTCAAGTCTTAGTTCAAAAAATTTCTGGGGTGTTACATTTATGATGCAAACACCAAATACAAAGGCTTAATTATTACTATAGCTAGCTTCCCAATTGGGTATGGACATAACTATTTTTCATTTAGAACTCAAATATGTCGTGAGTGGTTCATCTCCACCTATGCAGATTCATAATGATATGGGTGTCCAATTTTGTTTAGATAAAAAAAATGCACCTCTGATTTCTTTTCAAGAAAAATAAGTACCTTTTCACACAATTTCGCTGATGTTTTAGATTCAATGTTTAATCTCAATCTTTAGGCAATGAAAATTTCGTCCTCCAAATCACTATCATGAGGATAGTTTTCCGAAACAGACGATTCAACGACCTTCTCTTTACACTTCCCATTTGGACTATAACAATGAAATCCATTTTTGGCTCTAACCTTGTTGGTCGAAGAAGAATTAATGACAATACATTTAGTGTTTCCTTTTACCATTTTGTTTTCTTCTCTTACACCTTCGTTGATAGAAGATTGTGTGAATGCATTCAACTAAGAAAAAGGTCTTGAACTAACAATAGGCGGACTATCAACAACTACAATTGATTTAATAAGCCTAGGGATTTTTTGGGGCATCCTATCCATAGTATCTTGATGGAAGAACTGAAAATAAAAGATAACAATCTTATTGAAAAGGGACCAATTAATGAGATATAACACTGGTGAAATATGCAATGAACATAACTCAAAGGAGAGAAGTGCAACTCAGAGGAGAGAAGTGGCTAAATTTTTTCTAGAAAATAAAAAGTACATAGGAAATAACAATAGCTTGGAAAAACTAAAGAGTTTGAAAGATAAAAATGCTTTACTTTGCATAAAGTGTATCAAAAAAGGAAGAAAAAATAAAATAATATTTGAAAAGCACAATAGAAATTATATTTGGAGAGATAAAATAAGAAAATTTAATACCATGATTATCATCCCCCAAATATAAGCAGAGAACCCTAAGAAGGGAGATACGAAAATAAAAAAAAATTAATGAATTAAAATAAAAAATTATTTTATTTTGGTAAGTTTGTAATTTAAAAACTATGTTTATAATTAAATAGAAGTATGCGTATATATATTGTTAATTAACGTCTTAATTGGTATTATTTTGTAATTTTCACAAAAAAAAAGGATTAGACTTGATTTTTAAAAAGTTTTTATCTAAATATTAATTTCAACACTAGTTCAATATGATGTAATGTAACAAATTTCATCATGTATTAGTTATACATATCTTAATATAAAATAGAGTGTATATTAGTTATATATAGATTAAAAAAAAGTATATTAAAAAGGTACTAGTAATACACAAAATTAATGTATACATTATTTTTTCATGTACACTCTAGACACCTCTTAATTCATAACCACAAGTAAGAATGCAAACAAATTCTCAATAAAAGTGAAATTGTTGTTTTGAAGGATCAATAATATTTATAGCCCTTTTATGCAATTTAAGAAAACACATAAAGTAAGATGTAGAATTCAGTTTGTCTTGGATAGAAAATGACTTACAAAGTTGAATTATATGAATATTCTCAAGTTTGAATGGCTATCTCTCTAAAGTAGAGTAAGATGCACAAAGATAATGTGGAGGAGATTGCACACCAATAAAAGAAATCATTATCTTTTTACTTAGATACCGAATCTATTAATTGGAAAACTATATGCACATCGAAAGCATATCAGAGTCTTACTCCATACATGAATAATAGATAACCAATAATAGTTATGCTAGAAAAAAATACAATCATGCTAGAACACATAAACTTGCTGAAATTTAATTCAAGATTTACCTCTTCAAGCGTGAACATATATCTCCAAGCGAATCCACAAGTTAGACAGACCATCAAGCAAATCCACAAGTTAGCTAGCAGTTCCACGATCTTCCATAGTGAACCCAAGTTCACATCTGAACTCTCTCAATACTTGGGTGAGTAAATATTGTATAGATAACTTATCATTTTCTAAGTTAGAAGAAATCCTACTTATAGAGATTTCTTTCTACTCCAAAAAGGAGAAAAAAAGTCATGCCCCTTTTTCTTGAACGAGAAAATGATGCTTGTTCTTTTTTTTTCTTCCTAGAAAGTAGGAATCTGAGTCTTAGTTAAATATTGGCATGTAGCGACCACATAATTAATTACTGAAACTTCGTATTATGAATATAATTCCAAATAATTAATTTGAATCATTCTTACCATAATAAATCACAAATCATTCTATTAGAAATTCATAATTGCACTCATCTATATATATTTTGAAATTCCCCATTAAACACTTATGTAATTCTTCATGTTAAGATTAAAGATACTAATCAATAAATTAAATTACTAATGAATTTTATTCAATGATTAATTTCCTTTAGAGAACTTAACTTATTTCATGTGTTAGATTTATAAATCCACTTGAAAGATTTGACATGATGAAACCTTATAAGTGTCATTCCCCGAGGCTACCCCTTGGCATAAACACGAGACCTAGGATCACGAGTGACCCCAAGCTAACCCTGAGCTGGCATTTCACAAGCATACTTAAACAATTAAACAAAAATACTATGCGAAAGCTTAAAACATGATATAAACTAAATGATGGGGAATACCCAATCTAAGTGAATATATAAATATTGAATAAGAGTTAATGATACTGGACTATAACTCAAAATACTAAAGCTGAATATGTGTATGTCTGAAATAAGCCTATAACTGACTAGAGATGTTGGGACATGCCCCAACGTACTCTAGTAAAACTGAAACTAAAATGAAAGACTGAAATAGAAAACATGTCTATTGTCCTCGAAGTATGAGGACTCACCACTGATGCTGCTGAATACAGATCGAGAACTGATCTACACGTGATCTGAATGCTAATGACCTGAACCTATATCACGAAAAGATGTAGTGTAGAGTATGTGTCAGTACTTGGAAGGTACTGAGCATGCAGGATAGGATAAGGCTAAATAAACATATAAACTGAACAAAGCATACTGAGCAATGAAATACATGATAGAAATACTAAAAAGAACTGAATTGAAGCAATGACCAAGTACATAACATGGTGAGATTGAATACAGAAATATAACTGAAAACCTGATCAAATGCACTAGAGTTTGACTGTGGGAGCTACTAATAACCGACATAACCACCACATGAGCTAATTGTGGTATCTGATGTACTCACCCCATCAAAGGGTCCGATATACCTTGACAGGGGTATAAAGGCATGACTGGCGTGATCACTAAATTAATGCCCACAGAGGGGACTTATAAACCTACGGGGGCACATAGTTCTGGGGCTATGAGGGTACGCTAAAACCCTAGTCCACTCGGTGCTAACTGTACTCCCAACTGAATGTGTATGTCTAACTTTATGACTGAAATACTGTAATGCTGAATAGCTCAAATACTAACATGCAAAATCTGAGAATGTAACAATTATATATTGATAATGTGACATTCAAAAACTGAGGCATGTATATCTGTTTTAACTTACCTAGCATGGGTAGCTCATGAACTAAAAAGATCTACACAACTAGCGTTCTAAATTCATGCAAAGAACTAAGCAACTATTCCACAAAAACATGATAATCTAATTAGGAATATTCTAACAGCTAAATCACAACAATTCTCTAAAGTTCAAGAAACCCTAAGTCTAAACAATATGTAGGGAATCAAGAATCTGACTGAATTCTAGGGACCTAGTGGATTAAAGGAATCCATCAGTAAAATCCCACATACCTGGTGACGAATTTCACGAAGAAATCTTTCGATTTCGGGGTTGGAACTCAAGAAAACCTGCTGCGTTCTTGGAAGGGTTTGGGTCACCTTTTTTTTTTTTGCTCTAAGTTTGATGAATTCTAATGAATGAATCGCTTAGGACAAGTTCTAACTAAGTCACTAGGCTCAAACTGACCAAAACAACGTAGTTTAGGGATTAAACGACGTAGTTTAGGTGTCTAACACATAAGGGAAAATATCAAAATGACCCTAACTTAAAAGTTGTTGGGGACATCGACGGGCCTGACCGACGGACCATGGATGGACCGATGGCCCGTCCTGTCAGTCCGTCGTTTGGCTTCAGAGAGCTGAAGGCTGGGGGTCTGAACCACGAACCTGGACCACGTACCGTGGTTCCACCTTTGGTCCGTAGGTCCTACCGTTGGTCAACCCTTAGCTAATATTTCGGGGAGGGATGGGGTTTTGGGAAGGAGTTGAGGTGGCCAACCACGGACCTCACCTATGGTCTGTGGATCAACCTATGGTCTGTAGGTGGCCTCCGTCGGTGGCACTTGCAACTTCTGGAAATCTGTAATTTTGTCTTTCTAGAATACGGGGTGTTACAATAAGCTAATCAAAAAGGCATATCATCAATCTATACACTGAGACATGAATTCCATCAACTAACTTATATTTTCACCAATATATATTATTATCATCCAATCTATTAAACATATTGACCCATCTTAGAATCTCACTTATTAATAAATCAAAACAATAATTAACAAATACATATCATAATATTTATATCAGGATTAAGAATATAAGTACATTTAAATGTTAGAGAATATGTTTTTGTCAGTCAGTCTAAAACAACTATCTCTACTCGGTCTCGTTCAATATATACAAAATTCACTAGCACAAGAAGATGGAACTACACCATTCCTATAATCAAGATAAATTATATATAATCTTGTGCTACAATCCTACCGATGACATGTCCAATTTCCGTCTTGATTGTGAACAAAAAACTTTATACTTAACTGATTATTTAATCCTCTGTCTATAAGCTAAAACTCTATACACTAAATCATCTACTATATAAGTAAACATACACCATAAACGAATATATGATCTATTGAAACTCAATAAATAATTATTATATAATAAATACTACTCCCTCTGTCCCAATTTGTGTGACTTACTTTCCTTTTTAGTCAGTCCAAAAAAGAATGACATATTTCTATATTAAGTAACAATTTAATTATAAAATATTTATTTTACCCTTAATGAAGTGATTTACAGCCACACAAATTTCTATCATTTATTTTGGACCACAAGTTTTAAAAGTCTTCCTTTCTTTCTTAAACTTTGTGTCGAGTCAAACTACCTCACATAAAATGGGATAGAGGGAGTATATCTTAACATATGATTAATAGTATATATCCCAACAAAACCATCCTTAAAATTAATTTTATTAGAGATTTATAATAGGAAACTTTCATTAGACTAGAAGTACAACTTTCATTCCAATAAGAGTCCTTGAGCAACTTGATTAATACTAATAATAAAAAGAAAATTCAACATAAAGAAATGACAGAGTTGTGTTGTATTTATGCATATGGCAGAAAATTCTAATAAAATGTCCTAATATTATTGAATGAAAAAGGATGGTGGCTTGGTGTAAAATTTTAATGCAGGGAGAAAGTTAACAAGGAAATTAAAGTAATTAAAAACCCTATAGGCTAATAATATTACAAGTACTAAAAAGACCCATTTATTACCTTAGTTCATACTGAAAAACACCAAACAAAAAGGATTAAATCTTCATTTTTTACGTTACAAAGTGAATTAAAAATATAATTTTCAAGCTAGACTTAACCATCATAATACCTCATATACAATGTGATGGCTAGTACCAGAAACTCAAAAAGCAACAAAAGATAACAAACTGATAAAATAGAAAACACAAATATTTGTCGTAAAATCATCTGTTAAATACTATTTCACCATCTTGTACTCTGTCAATCAAATATACATAGAAGGATGATAGAGACTCCACCAAAGTTAATCAGCTCAAAATGAGATATGATTAGTCGGGGATTTCAACTCATTTAGGGCTTATTATTCAAGGATTTAGTGTCCTCAATGCCTATTTTACCCTCATAATTGATGTTAATATGTTGATGTGCAACAATGAAGGTATAAGAGTGAGGCAATGACATTATGATGCAAAAACGGAGTGAAAAAGTTGAAGAAAAGCAAAGCTGGAGCTCGTAAAAGCCACTCGGTGACTCGCCAAGTAGTCTTTTAGCTCGCCTAAGGTCCAGCTAAATAGCCCATGGACAAAACCATCATGGCGAGCAAACGGGCAATTTGGCGACACGCTGAAAGGATTGGCGATAGCAATCAAGCTCGCCAAAAGTTCCAGAATAATTTGATAAAGGAGCCAAGCCAAAAGGGAGAGAAGAGAAGAAACTCGGCGAATCGCCGAACTGGTCGGCGAGCCCAACTTTGCCGAGTTGGCTTCGTGCTAAAATTTTTGGAATGTATAAATACAATTTTTAAAAGAAGAAAAGGAGTTCCCATACTGTCTACTTCTGTGTTATTGAAAACTTTTACATTCTAGAACATTGTTTTTACATTTTGAGTTCTTAGGATTTAGATTCAGAGATTGTAATTGTTTTAGCTTCAATTTCAATATTTGGGGATTGCAGATCGTTAGCAAATCAGATGGAAGACTTTGTTGGTAACGATTTCTTGCTTTTCTCTATGCTTAGCTAAAACCCCTTATCTTGGGGTATGATTATGTAGTTGAATGTATTAATTAGCTAATGGGTGTTGTTAATTGCTGATTCTAGCTTAGTTCTCTATGCTTGCTTGAGAAAGAGGTAATAAAGTAGAATTTTTGATTGATAGTTGTATTGATTGTGTCTCTAAAATCTAGCTTGAGAAAGTGGGTTTGATTGCATCTTTACCAATCCAGCTTGAAAGATAGGATTAATTAAGGAATTGGGTTGTTAGGTTGTGTTATGCTTGTTGAGGTTTGAAAGAACTCACTTGAAATGCAATAGTTGATTGAGAAATGACTATTGTACTAAAAAAACTAGCCTACCCTTCGAGATTCAACAACTTTGAGCAACTAGTAATCACCCATTACACGAAGTTAACATTCAACTGATCACACTCCCAAGGTTCAATCTCCACTTGTTTAACTGATCACACTCCCAAGGTTCAATCTCGACTTGTTTACTTCTCGTGTTATTTGTCTTAAAATTGGTTACCCAAATCCTCCCATTTGATATTAATCATTGAAACTTTGTGTTTTATTTTAATGCTGTGAAATCTTTACTTCTACAAACGATTAGGACACATTTTTACTTCTTAATTGAATTTTTTACCATATTACTCCCCGTGGGATCGACCCCAACTCTTAGTTGGGTTTATACTTGTTAGAGATCGCCTACACTTAGAATTGGATTAAGTGTAATTGAGCGTTATCAAGTTACAAGAAAACTTGTTGGTTAAAATGAAACCAAATACTACTATCTCATGGTTCCAAAGCACTCCTTCTGCACACAGGACAACTACTAGTGGTCTTCGGCCACTTTCAGATGCAATCATAACATAATTTATGGTCACAATCAAGTTTTTCAAACTCTTCTCCATCGTCATAAGTATATTATACACACCCAAACAAGAAACAAAAGTTGGATATCCTTTGGTGAACTTTTGGATGAAAGAGCAAAAAAGGAAAAATAAAAATTTGATGTTAACTCATATTGTGCACATGCCTTATGTGAAAAGAAAAATGAATGTTTGAACAAATTATTGATTTCATAAATGAGAGAATTAAGGGGAAAACAAGTCAACGATGTGAGCGATATGCTCAAAGTGACGTGTGATAGCATTAGGGAAGTTTCTAAGTTACTTTGACTAAAGGATATCCTACCATTTCCCCTAGTTAGTCTTTGGTGATCCTAGGCTTTACCAATCAACATTAATGTCGATTTTACATACCAAACAATCCTATGATTCAATGTGTGTATGCTTGAATTTGCTTGTAAGAGTGAGTGAACTTGCATGATCTATAATTTGTTGATATGATATTCATGATATTGAGTGGAATTCTTTCTTGTTGTCAGTGACACTACATCCTTCAAGTGAGTAGTGAGGTCTTTATTTCAACTAAGTTGCATGAATGTGATAAGTTTGTGTGAATTATAAGGCAAACCTTAATGGTTGATGCCATTGAATTGAGATGCTTTGAGTTGTACTTGAATACAATATTTTCCCTGAATTTTGATTGTAAAGTTGATCTTAAATGAGAATGGTTTCAAAAAGATGACCTTTGCATTACGATAATGGTGGAAGCAATTATGAGTTGTGTTTGTACATAAAGTATTTTGTTATGTGTCTTTATTTTTGATAATTTTGAGTTATGGTACTTAGTTGTCAAATATCATATATCGTATGTGGTTGAGCATCAATCCTATGCTTTGTGAATGATTTGCTGGAGGGCAAGCAATAGTTCAAGTTTCAGGGTTGAACTCTTTAACTTTATTTTCACTTGAGAAAGAAAAGTATGGTTGGATAAAACTTCTAATAAACTCTCAACTATGTTCAATATTACAGGGCAAAGATGGTCGTATGCAAAACAATTACCCAACTTGTGATGGCGGGGTCGAACCACAAGAATTGACAGATTGGACTCTTCTTCAATTGATTGTACAATTTGAAACAAATTTGCAAATTGAGTTCTTAACACACACACACATACACACACACAAACACACGCACACACACATAGATAAATGGTGGAGTTTTTCTAATAACTAAAATTTCATCAATATTAAAAAATAAAACAAAAAATAACCACAAATAAGATCTAACAAGTTTGGAAAGGACTAGGAGTGTGTGCTTAATGATTGGGCTTACAACTCGAATAAGCAAATATTAACTGAAACAACATCGATCAATACATGAATAATGCTTGGTCTAGGCTGCACTATGATATTCTCTCAAACTAGCAAACATATATCCCTTGGATTCATCCAACCTCCAAGACACTTTAAAAAAAACACCAAACATTGCTTGAGTAGATAGACTATTCCTAGATCATATAATTAAATGTGAAATCACTCGTATTATCCCACCCCTAGCTCAAATTCCTAGAGTAATTTCAACAAGTCCCCACTATTGAGTCTTACCCAACTCCATTTTATTTTTCCATACCAAAATGATGTTAGAGAGCTCAATTAGTGTTTACAACCACTGATTTTTAGATTAAAACTTCAAGACAACAATAGATTCATATCATACAATCAATATTATAGCCGATTAATTAATACACCATTTGAAGTTTTACACCTCCATCTAGGACACACATCTAGTTTAGGGTCTAGTTTCTCATAAAAGAAGAAATAGAGACAATAACAAAGTAGAAAATCTCCATTCCAAGTTAATTTGATAAACAAAAATTGAATTCCAAGCTTAGATTGACACAAATATGAGGTTTCTTTATTTACTAGCGAAGACGTTCTTCACTATCCTTTATCATTAATTTTAACAATAATAGGCCTCTCTATATCCCTAATTAGGGAGAAGATAATGGTACGTAACAACACAAATATCTATTCTATCCTTGAAATTATCCAAATGAAGCACTATTTTCTATAGTTACGTTTTTCCCTTTAGGATCCATCTTCAGACTTGTGCTGGATCAACGGAACACGATCATAAATTGTGAAGTGTTAGTCGCCTCTTCGCTTCGACCTTTAGTTCTTATAGGAGCATCTATGCTAAGACTAGTGAATTGCTGATCAGTTATTCTACCACACCAATTGTAGTGCCGCTACTGACGTAAAGATCCAATTAATCCAGTGAGATGCCTGTCGGATCCTATAGGATGCCAATTCCGTTGCTGCCGTGCTTTAATGATTTTCGGCTTCAAATTCATCAAACTTGCTCTTCCAAAAAATTCTTGCATCCAAGAGAATTAGGGCCTGAAAATCCTTCAATTAGCATTAGAATGTGACAATGATTCATGAATTGGAGTCTAATGAATCGGTAAAATACCAAATCATCAAACCCTGAAACTTGAAGTATTGCTTGTTCTCAAGCAAAACACCCAAGATATATATGATTTGTATAATTACATACTCTATTAGAAATAATTAAAAACAAAAGTTTCCAAAATAAAAAAGACTTTATATAAGCACAACTCACCTTTGGTTCTACTATTATGAGACAAATCTGTTTCCTCTTTTTCAAACTAAATACTTTTAACGTGCAATTTTGAGGCAATCTTTCTTTCAAGTACAAATCTTATTGCATCTCAGGTCAATGGTATCAACCTTCTTGGGTTGCCCAAAGATTCGCATGAATGTGTCACATTCATGCAACTCAATTAAAATCAAGACATCATAATTCATATGAAAGATGCAATGTCACTCAAACAAAAGTGAATCACACACAATTAAGAATGTCAATTCAAGGGATTATAGATACTGCAAAAATACTTACAAATTAATTCAAGTATATACACATTGACCCATGTGCTTTCCCTGTATGTCGATTGCCACTAATGTAGATTGACAAGACTTAAAATCCTCAAGGACTTGCAGGTTCAACTTAGGTTTGGGCAAAAGGTAGGATATTGTTTGGTCAAGTGACTAAGATGTCGACCTAATGCTTCCATTGCCTTTTCACTTGAGCATACCACTACGATTTTTTTGTTTTACCTTCTACCTTATTTCTCCCCTATTACAACGTTCACTTTTTTAGATTCAATCTTCTTTTCACTTGAGGCATGTGAATACATTGAGCTAGCACCTAATAATTTTTTGATTTTCTTAATTTATGAAATCTTTTTAGCACTTTTCAAATTAAAGCTTATGATGCTCTATGGTTTCAACTCAAACTCATTGTTTCATTGTTACACGAACCCCCAAACTTAGATTTTTGCCTATATTTCAACTTCATTTACTTTTTCTCCCTCAAACTCAGGCTTTTAGCCTACCTCACAAATAATTGGCGATTAAGGAGACATGAGGGTGTCAAGATAGAGAGTTCTAAATGTGCAAGGTATGCGGCATGGTGACCAATGGAGCTGACTAAGAACACTTTATTTGGAGGGAAAATTTGGAGTAGAGTGGCTAGTCAAAAAGAGCATAGGTTCATCTATCAAACCAAGTCAAATCTAGAATTCTGCCTTGAAATATATCTTTGGGACACGTTCTAGACAACATACACATACAAGATTGAATCAAAATATTTTTCTACAAGGTATTACAATTCAACAAATTCTCAAGCTAGTCGATCTCAAAATCAACAAAATCAAATGACTTTTGACAACTACAACAGGGATATCCCGCTTGTAAATCATAAAGCCAAATCAAGAATTTGAGAGAATGGGAGGGTTTTGGTAGATTTAGGAATATAAGGGTAGTTACAAGATCTAAAATTAGGGTCAAAACGACAAATTATAAACATTAAATGCATACAAAATGACCGAAATACTCTTAAAATAATTGTCGGATGGCTTTTATGGTTTGGACCTACGGTCCGTAGAACTTTCTATAGACCGTACTAGTCAACCGTAGAACCACTCCAAAAACCCAAAACTCGTTCAACTTCCCACGAGACCTTTTTACGGTCTATCATTCCTTATATGATCTGTATACCTCTTTTGTAGAACTTAAGTCCAAGTATAAAATTTCACTAAGTCAAGATCAGTTCTATGGGACTACTCTACAACCCGTAAAACCAACTATGACTCGTCAAACACTTTCTAGACATTAGGTCCAATAATAAAATCTATGAATCCTTTCTACGAAGGTCATCTACGACTTGTACTTACCTCAGAAATTTAACTCAACTTCAACAATTGCCTTTCTACGGCCCGAAGGACTCATACGGTTCGTAGATTGGACACGTAGTTCACTACCTCAGTGCAAAAATCTGAACTTTTATTTTCAACTTGGCTTTCCAATTTCCACGGTGTTACTATATCTCCCCATTGAGAACATCTGCCCTCGAATGGAACTCAAGCTAGCATGAATAGTGTAGGAGAGAGAGACTAACAACCAAACATGAATGCAAACCTCATCATCATGCACATAAACATGGAGAATCACTCCAAGCTAAATCATAACGTCAAAATTCAAGATTTTTTTTCATGAACATGCATGCATATGGAAACAGAGAAAAACTAAAGTGCATGAATTCGAAAGAGTGAATCATGAGGATCTAAAACCTCAAGCTAGAGTAGGAGCGGAAGGAAAGAAATGAGATGAGAATACCGAGATATTGTATCGGCTTCGGCCTCCCAAGTAGCACTCTCAACTAGTTGTTTTCTCCAGAAGAACCTTCTTGGAAGTAGCTTCTTTAATTCTTAACATCCGAACTTGATGATCCAAAATCTCTACCGGAACCGCTTCATAAGAAAGATTTTCTTTAACTCCCAAACCTTCCAAAGGCAGAACATATGTCAGATCTCTAACACACTTCTTTAACAAATAAAAACTGAATACCGAATGTACCGATGCTAAATTATTAGGCAACTCAAGTTCATAAGCAACTTTTCTAATAAAACTCAAAATCTGATATGGGCCCATGATGAGTCCACAAATTGGACTCATTTAGGGCTTTATTTTGATAGAAATAGTGTCCTCAAATGCTTATTTTGTCTCAATATCTGATGAAAACTCTTAAGTTTCAGGTATTTGAAGTTTTAGTGGAAGCATGGACACTTAGGCGCAAAAAAGGAACAAAAAGGCTAAAAAGAATGAAGAAGCTAAAGCCTGCGCATTGCCAAGCACGCTTGGCAATTCGCCGAAGGGACGCACTCTGCCCTTTGTTCCAGTACGCGAAGCCTTGAAGGAGAAGGATAAAAAAGGCGATAAAAGGAGCAGTCAATATTTCACCAAATAATTTTGCAAAGCAGTACTAGGTCGCCCAATGACCTAGAGCACGATGATGCTAAAGGCTAGTGCAAGACGGTGACGAACTACACCAAAGGGTGAATCGCCGAGTTAATCGGTGCTTCCGACTGACCTCGCCAAAAGATCCTCCAACACTATTTTCTGGAGTCTATAAATACTAAACTTGTTATTAGTTTTTACGAGTTGAACTTTTATTTTAATTCTCATAATAGAATAGTACTTTTTGGATATTTTTCTCTCAAGTTTGGAGAGGGTTTTTGGGAGACTTGAAGAAAGAAGGATTCCATCTTCCCCAAGATGGAAGTGGGTCTTCTCCATTCTTCTTCCTTTGAGTAAATCAAGGTTTAATTTCTTATACCCATTTGATTTTACTATCATTTTAGGTGTATTTTGTTATTTCTTGATGTGTGGCTAAAAACCCCCATTCTTGGGGTGTGATTTGGCAAATATGTGTTGATATTATTGTTGGGTCTTGCTTGCTGATAGGTTAGATGTAGTTTAATGGTGATTTCACCTAGTGGTTGTGGTTTAATCTAAAGGGTTTGTAGTTGCAAATACAAAGCCACCCATGTGTTTTCGCTTGCCCGAGAGGGAGGTCGTGAAACCAAGACCACTAGAGTGATGGCCTAAGGAGTGGGTCGACATGAAGTTCTGCCCAAGAGGGTGAGCCCTAGTCCCATATCCTAACACTCAGCTCGAGAGATTAAGTGGGGTAAGGCGTAGGCTGGTCTTCATGCGGCAAATGGGTGTCTGAGAGGAACGCATTTGAAATGGGGTAAGTTGCCAGAGAGGGAACTTATTTCCATTTAAAGCTTAGCCTAGTCACTATTATCTTACAAATTTCCTTTCAAAAACATGTACCCAACTACTTATCTCAACTTGTATTACGGTCACACCCCAAGAACATTTCCCCATACTTGATTTTCTTGTTAATTTTTCTATTTTTACTACTTGTGACAAAATCCCCAAATTGATATTTGACACTTTCGTGTCACCCCGTTTAATTTACCATGTTTTTGTTCGTTAATGTTTTTAGCTACGACTAGTTAGAGCTTAATTTTATTTTTCTATCAATTCTCAAAACCACTCCCTTGGGACACGACCCCAACCTTTAGTTGGGTTACTATACTATCGACGATCGTAGACACTCATACCGTAGGTTAGTGTCGTTGGTCACTATAAGCATCAGCCCACATAGCGAAGACTAAGCTTAACTTTCTTTTCAAATCTCACCACACCCTTAATGGGTGAAATTTTCAAGTAGACCCAATATTAACATCAAACTCAGGCTCTCTTCTTCTAACATTGTCATATGACTTTTTTTCAACTTTGAGCCATTTTCAAACTTTCGCAAATAAGTCAAACCTTTCCATAGCCTTATGCATCAAATCGGGCCCTATCTAGACAACCTCACCAACTTCAAACCAGCCTAAGGAGACCTACACTGCCTACCATAAAGAGCCTCAAACAGTTCCATCTCAATGCTAGAATGATAGCTATTATCATAAGTAAAATCAATCTAAGGTAAATGATTATCCCAATTACATTTGAAATCAATCACACAAGCTCTTAACATATATTCTAAAGTTTTAATAGTATGCTCAACTTATTTATTGGTTTAAGGGTGGAAAGTCATGGTAAGTTTCACTTGAGTACCAAGGCCTTCTAAAAGTTACTTCCAATACTAAGATGTAAGTTAAATGCCATGATCGAAGATAATAGACAACTTCACTCCATGCAAACTCACAATTTCCTGAATATGAATCTCGGCATACTCTTCCACTGAGAATAAAGTCCTTTAAAAAAGAAAGTGAGACGATTTCATCACTTGATCCACAATAACCCAAATTGAATCAAACTATCATTGAGTGCGGGGTAAACCTGTAATGGAGTCCATACTTAAATATTCTCACTTCCATGTAGGGATACTAATTTTTTGAACCAAACCAACGGTTTTTGATGCTCAACCTTCACTTGTTGACAGTTCAAACATGTTGCCTTAAATTTCGTGATATTCTTTTTCATCCCATTCCACCGATAGACTTTCTACAAATCATGATACATCTTGGTGGCTCTCGAGTGAATAGAATACCGAGAATCAGAAGCTTTAATCAAAATATGATTTCTCACCTCATAAACATTCAGAAAAAATTACCAACCTTGATATGGAAGTACTGTATCTTCCTCATGGGAAAAAGCCTCAATGGATTTTTCAGAAACCGAATTCTTCAACTCAACTAGCACCGGATCAAGATCTTTCTTAACCTTCACTTACAATACAAACTATGAATCCAAACCATTTTGAACAACTAAGCCACCTTGCTTAGAATCAACAAAGCGAACACCCAATCGGGCCAATCTATGAACATCACAGACTAATCTTTCTTATCATCCGCAACATGAGCAAAACTTCCCATTAATAGTCGACTAAGATAATCTACCACCACATTCGCCTTATTGGAATGATATATGATACTCATGTCGTAATCCTTCAATAATTCAAGCCAACTCCTTTGGTGAAGATTCAAATCCTTTTGAGTGAAGACATATTTCAAGCTCTAGTGGTTGGTAAACACATCTACATGGACACCATATAAGTTATGTCTCCAAATATTTAGAGAAAACACTACTGGGGCTAACTCCAAATCATGAGTCGGATAATTCATTTCATGCACCTTCAGTGTCTCAAAGCATAAATGATGACCTTTCTATATTTTATTATAATACAACCAATACTAATTCGTGAAACATCATAATATACCACAAAAGCGTTCGATCCTTCCAGTAATGTTAAAATAGGGGCTGAAGTGAGTCTATCTTTCAACTCTCGGAAGCTCTTCTCACAAACTTCCGAACATAGGAACTTCACTTTCTTTTGAGTCAATATCGTTAAAGACAAATCAATAAAGGAAAATCCTTCCGCGAATCATCTACAGTAATCGACCGAACCCAAGAAACTATGGATATCTTAGGCTAAAAAAGGTCTAGGCCAATTCTTAACCGTCTCAAGTTTTTTAGGATAGACTTGAATCCCTTTACCGGAGACATTATGGCCAAGAAAGGCAACAAATCTCAACCAAAACTCACACTTGCTAAACATAGCATACAATTTCTTATCCTTGAGAATTCAAAACACAATCCTCAAATGCTCATCCTCATTCCGTGAGTAAATCAAGATATCATCGATAAAAACAATCACTAACATGTGTAGATATTGTTTGAAGACCCTATTCATCAAATCCATGAATGCCACTAGGGCGTTAGTCTAACCGAAAGCCATCACCAAAAACTCATAATGATCATACCGGGTTTGAACAACCATATTTGAAATATCATTTTCCTTCACCCTCAATTGGTGATAAACCTATCAGAGGTCAATCTTAGAGTAGTAACTCACTCCTTGGAGTTGATCAAACAAATTATCAATCCTTGGAATAAGATACTTATTCTTAATTGTAATCTTATTTAATTGTTGATAGTCAATGCACATTCAAAAAATACCATCCTTCTTTCTTACAAACAACGTCGAAACACCCCATAGTGAGATATTTGGTCTAATGAATCCCTTATCCAGTAGGTCTTTCAACTCATCTTTCAATTCCTTAAGTAGGTCTTTCAACTCATCTTTCAATTCCTTAAGTTTTACCAGGGCTATATGATAGAGAGGATTAGAGATATTCTATGTTGGAGAACGTCAATACCAAAGTCTATTTCCCTTTTGGGAGGAATATCGAAAGATTATCGGGAACACTTCTGGAAACTCATTTACAATCAAAACTAACTAAGGAGTAAGGATTTTAGAATCTCTAGCCCTAACCCAAACCAGATGATAAATACACCCCTTTGAAATCATTTTCCTAGCATTTAGGCAAGAAATAATCTAACCCTTAAAAACATAATTTCCCATTTCCCATGACAAGATAGGTTCGTTCGGAACCTTGAATATGCCTAATCTGATCCTACAATCTTTGGAAGCATAACATATATGAAGTTAATCCCTCCATGAATAACATTAAAATCTAACATAAACCAAGCTCTACATGATCAACATAAGTGATTATATGAGAAACATATCGAGGTCAATTTCTATAAACTCTTTTAGCAACAATAGAATCACCAAGAGAGTAAAGACATAAAAGTGATTAGAAACGATTGTCGGACCAACATCAAATCTCATGGCCACACAAGGAGTAAAAAACTAAAACATAGGAACTAGATGAAGCAAAGTATACACATCAAAATGAAAGACTTTCAAAATATCAGTCACAACATTCAGAGAATCCTCATGATCTTGTCGAGTCTAAAGGACATATAATCTATTCTTATGAGGAGCACCCAAACCAAAACCACTAGGCTGAGCTTCCCTACCATCCTTATCTTAGTATATTGCAATGGACAATCCTTCACTTTGTGACCACTTTTTCTACAACCAAGGAAACCATATGTACTGGCTAAACATTTTTTCTATTGACTCTTACCACACCTTTGGCAAGCGGGAATAGAAGATTCAATTTCACAATTTCTTTGAGGCTTAGGGTTAGACACCCTATATTTGTTGAATTTAGAAGTTGGAGCATTGGAGGAACCTTGATCGTAATACCTTTTCCAGAAATTAGGACATCCATATCCACCGAACCTAGAACAAGTAAAGTCTCCATCTCTGGTTCTTGCCTTCTTGGACTCCATAGACCCCTCCTTTACCTTTCCTCTTCGATTTGTTTGACATGTATCATCAAACGGGAGATGTCTATCTCCTTAATTAACATGACCGTTCGACATTCTTTGACAATTAAGTCGGAAACACCCAACACAAACTTACTCATCCTTTCCCTAGAGTTGGAAACTATAGTTGGAGCATACTTAAACAATTGAGTAAACTTCAAAGAATACTCCTTCACACTCATATTCCTTTGTCAGAGGTTAATGAACTCAAGAATTTTTTCTTTCCTCATTTCAAAAGGAAAGAAACGGTTAATAAAAGCTCATTTGAATTTCTCCCAATCAAGAGGACCTACACGAACCTTTCTCTCTTCCTTCCATTGGTTAACCGAACGTGAGAAACACCCTTGAGTTGATAAGCAGCAAACTCCCCCTTCTCTACCGCGGACAATCCCATAATTCCCACTATCTTTTAAACCTCATCAATAAACCCTTGAGGATCCTCATCCACTTTTGACATCAAAGTGAAAGACTTTCTACATACCAGTCATAACATTCGGAGATCCCTCGTGATCCTGTCGAATCTTAAGAGCATAAGACCTATTCTCACAAGGAGCACCTAAACCAAAATCACTAGGCTGAGCTTTCCTACCATTCTTACCCTTGCTAGCTTGAAACAAACAATCTTTCACTTTGTGGTCACTTTTTCCACAACTAAAGAAACCATTCATACCGGCTAAGAATTTTCGTAAGTGACCTTTACCACACCTTGGGCAAGGGGGAATATAGATCTATTACCACCACCTTCTTAGGGTTTAGGGTTATACACCTTATCCTAGTTGAACTTAGGATTCAGAACATGTCAAGATCCTTGAACAAAAAAACTTTTGCCGAAATTGAGGACGCCCATGTCCACTGGACCTAGAATGAGAAAAGTCACCATCAGTGGTCCTTGCCTTCTTGGACTCCTTTTACCTTTCCTTGGGGTTTTGATCTTCAATTTATTGGGCATGTATCATCACACGGGAGATATCTATATTCTTAATTAATATAGTGGTGCGACATTCCTTACAACCAAGTAAGACACACCCAATAAAAATTTACTCATCCTTGTCGTAAAGTCGAAAACCATAGTTGGAGCATATTAGCCAATTGAGTAAAATTTGAAGCATACTCCTTCACACTCATATTCCCTTGTCGCAGGTTAATGAACTGAATTACTTTCACTTTTCTCATTCCAAGAGGAAAGAAATGATCAAGAAACACTCATTTTATTTTTTCCCAATCAAGAGGTCCCACATCAACCTCCCTCTCTTCCTTCCAATGGTTGAACCAAACTTGAGCGACACCCTTAAGTTGATAAGAGGTCAACTCTGCTTTCTCCACCGTAGACAATTCCATAATTCCCACTATCTTATATACCTCATTAATGAACTTTTGAGCATTTTCATCAACCTTGGAGCTATGGAACTCCACATGATTCATCCTAGTGAAGTCCCTTATCGTTATCATCGTCGTACCCATATTTGGGTTTACGGGAGCAATGACCTCTCTATTATCTTGGGTCGTCATAGCTTAAGCCAACATTTGGAAAGCAACTTAAAATTTGGCATGAGTCACTTTCCCAACCAAAGGATCAACCAAAACTTGAATAACCTTAGGTTCCACATTCTCACTCATGTTCCTTCTCACATAAGCTGTTTGAGGGGCCATACCCTGAAAAGAATCGGGCAAGATTTAGGATAAGGGTCTTTATAAAGAGACTATATGGAATGACTTTAGAGTAATGACAGAAGTAAAGTTTCCATTCATAAATGTGGCATGCTTCACACTTATGAACACTTCTCTACTCAACACGGCTTGTCAGATATCCCAGGACCTTTTTCTAAAACCTGTGCTCTGAATACCAAGTTTATCATGACCCAAAGTACACCCTAGAAGTGATATAGTGTATAAGACCCCAAGAGGCCCTACACAAGCCAGTTGACATACATGCAACATAACGTAATAGACAAAATTAAAAGAATCTCATATAAAGAAAGAATTTGACATAAAAGTGGAAGTCTAAATGTAGTCTTGACAAGACATTCTACTATATCAAAAGAAGTAGTTGGGACGTAACATGTACACCACATACAACATCAAAAAACTAAAGACAACACATGGAAATATAGTAAAGGTTACATGGTCCTCGGATCATGAGGACTCACCAAGTCTTCAATCTACTAAGCAATCTGTTAGCCACGAGCCAAAGGAGGAAGATCGTCAAATCCTACATTAGTGAAACAATGTAGGCACAAATACGTATTAGTACATTGAATGTATTAAGTATGAGGGATATGTATAAAACATGAAAACGTGATCATAAGGTGGGATAATCGAAAATATGATATGCATGACCAAGCTAAACATCATAAAATCATTTAACAACAAATCGTAAGTGAAGGACATAGTCAATACATCTTAAAATCAGAATAAAAGCTTTATAAACCTTTGAAAGTAACTTAGTTCATTTTTTTGGGATATTAGCTTTACTGACAATAGAACATGTGAGTTATACCATGGAATCTAATGTAATTCTCACATCGAGAAGGGAGAGTCGACGTGGCAAGGTAGAATTCCATATCATGATTCATATAGTATATGTAGATCGATAAACTAGGACATTTAAGACAACCCTACGAGGGTATGTAGTTTGAAACTAGAGGCTGCTACCAAAGTCTATCCTATTTGAACCTCCACCTTAAGTTCTCTCGGTGCTAAGTTAAATTCCAACAGAATTGTCATATTCATAAACATATTATCATACATGAAAAAACATAATTTAAATACTAATTCAAATATAAAACATCATAGAGTAGCTCATTAAATCAAGATACATGCATGTGTGAAAAAACCTTTCACCAAATCATGATCCCTTAATAGGTGAGAAAAACCTTTAACAATTTTATTGATGCTCAACTTAAAGAAACATAAATCATAAAACATCCCTTTCATTAATCATGCATACTCTCATAAAAACTCCATTCATAGATTCATAGCTTCTTCATAAATTCATGTCTTTAAGAGTTTATAGTCCAAAATCATGAAAATTGCATGGGTTCATGCAAAATCAATTGGAAAGTATTTAATTGAGTCAAAACAATCATAATAAGATCAAAATTGAACAATTGAATCAACACAATTAGAACCCATGAAGAATTGAATGAAAACCTAATCAAATTGATGAAATTGAATCTTGGAGAAATGAGAAATCGTTGGGGCTCTATGATGAGTCCAAGATTTGGACTCATTTAGGGATTTATTCGGATAGATTTAGTGTCCTCAAATGCTTATTTTATGCCAGTAACTGATGTAAAATCCTTGATTTCCAAGTATTTGGATTGAGGAACAAAGCATCGACACTAATTTGCAAAATGGAACGAAACGAGCTGAAAGAAGGAAGAAAGAGAGCCTCGTGATCGTCAAGTCCATTAGGCGAGTCGCTGAGTGGCCATTTGACCGCCTAAAGTTCTAGTGTGCTAAACCCTGAAGGAAAAAATCAAGTTGGCGAGAGAAAAGAGCAGTCGGTGGATCGTCGAGTGATTCCGCAATGCAGAACTAGATCACCCAAAGTTACAGACCTGGAGGATGCTGAAGGCCAAAGCAAAAAGGTGATGGAAAGGACCAAAGGGAGGATCACCGAACTGATTGGCGAGCCCGACTTACTGTATCGAATGACCCTTTACAACATATTTTTGGTGACTATATAAACGTTTTTGAACATTTAATTTAGTATCTTATCTTATCTTAGAATTTTGTTATTCTGAACAATCTTTAGAATTAATTTTCAGTTTGAACTCTGAGTATTGAGACTAGTTTCCCTTAGCTTTGAAGAATTGAAGTTTTTTCACTTTAGAGAAATTGGAAGTGGATCTTTGAGATTCTTCAATTTGGACCTTTGTAAATACGAAATTAATCGTACCCAGTTGATGGAAACATAATTTGGTAACGATTTTAATCTTTTTATGATGTCTAGCTAAAATCCCAATTCATGGGGGTGTGATTATGTGATTATGGGCTGATTTAGTTTATGGGTATTACTAATTGTTAGTTTAACTGCTATTTAGAAGTGATTTCAATCATTAATTGTGGTTTAAATTAAATAATTATAGTTGCAAATGCAGTTCTACCTTCGTGTTTTTGGCCTGCTCGAGAGAGAGGTTTCAAAACCAAGATTATTGATTGATGGTCTGTGGGTATTGGGTTGTCATGGGTTCAGCTCGAGAGAGTGAATGGACTAAGGCATAGGCTGTTCTTATTTTTCATGCTAGTCGATGTTCGAGAGAAATTGACTTGATTCGGGGTAAATTGTTGGAGAGAAAGTTTACCTCCTCTATAGTCTAGCTTATTCACTAATTTACAGCTATTTCCTAATAGTTTCAATTACCCATTTGTCTACATTAGTCTATAATCGAATCACATCCCAAGAACCCGTCTCATTATTGTTATTTGCTGCTGCTGTAGTTGGTAATTCAAATTAAAACTCCCTGTTATTCGACATTCGTGTCACCTCCTAATTTGAATTATGTTTTTATTTGATAATATCTATTCGTATGACTAATTTGAGCATATTCGTACTTTTCTATTGAATCTTAAACACGTACCACTCCCTGTGGGATTCAACCCCAACTCATTTGGTTGGGTTAGACTAGCGATCGTTGACACTTAGAATCGGATGAAGTGTCCTTGAAACGTTAATCACTTTATCAATGAATGAAAAACATTGATGAAATCCTACATACCTAGCTATGAAAATTCCAAAAAAATGGATGAACAAAATGTTGAACAATTGAAGAACCCTAGAAATCCATTGTGAGTCTTGGAGAGAAAAACCCTGAGAGCAATTTAGGGGATTTTGGGGTTTCAAAGGGAATGAGTAGTTTTCTAGGAGTGAAATCAGTTGTAGAGTCTATTTATAGGTCAAAATGACGTAGTATAGATATTAAATTCACAATAAAGTACCTCAATACCCTTAAGCAATAACTGTCGGAGAGTCTACAGTTTGGACCTATTGCCAGTAATATTACACCTTGAAAATTTCTAAGCTAAGAACCAAATCATTCTTCAACTGTGAAAGGTTGTGTTAGTTGACTCTTAAATTTTTCTTAGGTTTTAAGGTTAATTCTTTAGTGTGAGAATAAATTTTGAGATGAATTAAGGTCACAAGAAATCCCTAGCACAAAATTGAGTTGAAAGCTTCATTGCTGAGTATGTTTTGATGTAAGATTTTACTTAGAAAAACTTCAAACATTCATATATACCAAAACATAATGAATTAGGTATCCCATGACCTACCAAATTAAAGGCCAGTGAGTCCTCTTTCCAACGCCACTAAGTGTGCCTTATTTTGAGTTTGGAGTAAAATGTTATGCTTGTTTTACTGAAGCCATGTCAGACAATCATAGAACTACAACTGGACCTACGAATGGTATATATTTCGACCATTGGTAGACCCTTCCGTGAAGGATTTCTGCAATATTTATTTCACCAACTTCCAGCACCCGTCCTAAGTTATTTTTATCCTTTCCCAAGCTTTTAACACTACTCTAAGTCGTTTTCGATTGTTTTGACGGTGTATATCATTCAAGTAACAAGTTTTCCTCTAAAAATCATTAATCTAAACCTTCAAGTATCTAGAAATTCTCTTAAAACTCACCTAAGGTTCCTCTTCTTCATTAAGAACTCTAAAATATTCATGCAAAAAATTTAAGATACAAAGAGAAGCATTCCACCCAAGGTGTTCCCAAGTTCTTCCACTCTAAGACCTCCATAAAAGAATTTCTTTTATCAAGATCAAGCATCAAGATTCAACGACCAGAGATTTCATCCAAGAAAGGTAGTGTTCTTACACGGCCTCAAGAAAAATCAAGTCTCCACCAAAGTTTTCGATCTAATAGCTTCATAATAAGGTATGTAAGGCTATTCATAGTGTTTGAATAGTTCGTATTCACGCTCTACATCTCAATTCAGTAAGAAATCATCACATATAAAAGATCAATTCATAGTTCTTGGTATTTGAATTCAGTTTTAATAGTTGAGGTTTTGATTCCTATTTTTGCATCTAAATTTTATAATGTTGTTCGTGCTTAGTATCACATGAACCCTATTGATTTAGTAAAGTTATGTTTTCAAAGGAAATTGCATGAAAGTTTCTCATATATTGATTTTGGGCTTGAATGATAAGTTCTTTGAGCATACATTTTAAAAGTGTAAGTTTTGAAAAAAATCCTTGAAATCTAGAATAAAATAATTTCATATGTACTTCGATAGTTGAGAAATTTAAAGAGTGTGATTGATGTTTTTTAAAAGTACTTCAGTAAAGTTAAAGTCACTTTCTTTGTAAAGGGTGGTTGAGCAAAGTGAAAAGTAAAGTAAAGTTATAGTCCCTTTCTTTGTAAAGGTTAATTGAACATAAATGATATTGAATATTTTGGGAGTAGAATCGGGCACCGAATTGGGTAGGAGTCTATTTTTGACTCAAGTCCTATAATACTACGTAGTCAGTGTATGATAGGATAGCACCAATTTATCGTGTGACTCCTTATTACCTTTGAGAAGGCCTGTTAGATGGATCCATAGTTACAATAGCATCCTATACCCTTCCAAGGTATAGGATTGCCCTTGCAACATGGGTTTAATGTTGTATAATTGTTAGACTTATAGTAATGGTTGTCGGTTAGAGAAACTCCCCACAAAGTAAATTATATTATTTTCCTATTGCTTTTATTGCATATCTTATTATAAAGTTTAAATGGTTTTCACTACATGTTCATGTATTGATTTAGTTAAGTTTATTTCCATCATTCAGTTCAGTTATTTGTTTATTCAACCATATTACCTACTCATTCATTCAATGTACAGAAGTCATTCAACCTTCATCTTTTTATGATGCAGATATAGGTGTTCAGGATCATTAACACGTGCTTCATTAAGATCACTTTACACTTGAGATAGCTTGGGTGAGCCTCCTTGCATTTTGGGGGTCTTCATATTTATTATCTAGTCAGTTGTCTTGAGATGTTGTGGGTCTTATCCTGACATCCATCTTGAGCAATGGAGGCTTCATAGTTAGATAAAGTTTAGGAGTCTATCAATATTTAAGTTTCCTTGAGATATTTTTGAAAACTATTATATACTTGTGCCGTTGAGTATTTTACATACAATTTGAGTTGATTATTTACTTTGAGTTTAATGTTCTACATTTTATTTTTAAACCTTTTATTACACGAGTAAGTCTTCCACTAAGTAGTTAGCCAAATCAAGAGTTCGCTTGGGGACCAACAATAGTTCTCGAGTGTCGACAACATCCAAGGTATAGGCTTAGGGCGTGACAAACTTGATACCAGAGCATATAGTTCAAGTGTCCTAGGGTGTCTATGAAGTCGTGTCAGTAGGATCTTATTCATGATTGTGAGGGCCCCACTTTTATTAGGGACTACACACATTTATGAAAAGTTTCCCTTCTTTCATACTCTAAATTGTGCAATAAAACTATACCATAAGAAACTTATTCATACTTATGCTTTTCTCAAATCTATTCGACTACCCTTCCTACTCAAGGTGGTAGCTAAACCTAAATTCTTATTGATGGATTACTCTAAGATAAAAACTTAAGAAAGTAAAGATATTCCACATGGCTTGAGAGAAGCCCGTTAATGTGCATCACATGTATTGATTCAAAAGAATTCACCCTTCTTCATATGAATCATGCGTTCGATTTAAAAGAGAGATGTGTTCTCAGATTCTCTTCTCCAAACCTTGTTCCATATGAGATCCTTAAAAGGGAAGTGTGTTCTGGAATGCTTGCATAGTATTGTCACCCGAAAAGATAGTAAGAGTTAATAAGTTAAAAGTAGTAGTAGTAAAAGTGCCCAAAGTTAGAAGTATGCATTTAGAGGAGTAGTAACCTAATAAATGGGAATAGTTATTAAGTAAAGTGTATAGTTGTAGTCATGTATCCAGTAAGTCATTAATGAGGAGTTTTCCCTTATATGTAGGCTAAGGAGTAATAAGTTTACGTGGATTTCATGATAGAAGGTAGATGAATAGTTACAAGTTAAGATGAGGTAAAAGTATAATTTAACTAGAAATGAGTTTATGTCGATATGTCATGGTGTTAGTGAAGAATAAATATAGGTGTTGAATATAATAGTAGAGTATTTATGAGGTGATAGATCTAAGCTAGGCTTATGATTTTTGAAGGAGGAACCCCATGGTATTCTGAGGGTTATAGAACTTATTAGGCAATGATGTATAAATAATGGATAAATAGTACTGAAGTTGTTGTCACACCTCGAGGTTACCCCACTAAATGCAACACGGTGCTTAGTCTCACAAGTGACCGCAATCCAACCCATATCATGACATATCTATACAAGTTTAATTAAAACATAGATTGTGCGGAAGCAAAAAAATAAGCATTTTAATATCAGAAATGGGGAAAAGCCCAAAATGTTTGAAAATATTTATAAAATATATGAAGAGTGTAGTGATGACTGAAAACAAAACTAACAACTCAAGCTGAATCTTATCTATGTATGAAAGCCTTTAACTGATCTGAGTTGCTGGGACATGCCCCCAGCTAATTCTAATAAGTCTGAAACTAAAAAGTAAATACTGAAAAGTAAAGCATGTCTATAGTCCTCTAACTATGAGGACTCACCACTAAAGCTGTTGAATACGAACTGAAAGTAAAGCTAAGTGCAGTATGTATGCTGAGCACCTGAACCTACATCATACAACGATGCAACACAAAAGTATGCGTCAGTAGTTTGAATTTATTGTGCATGCAAGATATGTGCTAAGTTGAACAACATAGAAACTGATCATAACATGGAAATAGATATACTAAAGCATATCTGAAAATTGAGTTGGATGCAATGATCAAGTACTAATCACGAAGATATAACATCCTGATCTGAAAACTGAAATAAATATCGAATACATGGTCAATGCAACATGAATATGACTATGGGAGATACTATTAACTGACATACCCCAAGCTAAGATAACTATGGGGCCAACCTGTAACCCTTGATGGAAGGGTGTTCATACCTTGACAAGGGTATAAACAAGTCTAATGTTGATCCACTAACTGATGTCCACAAGGAACAAGGTTTTCAAGCCTAATATGAAAGGTGACACCTTTAGAACCTACGCTGGCACCATAGTTTTGGGACTCAGGGATTGGTAGTAAAGGTCTCAGCCTAAACTGATAGGTGAACCTTCATCCCTTTATCCACTCGGTGCTAAGTTTACTCCCAATTGAATATAAAGCTAAAAATGCAACTGTAATACTAGATTCCTCAAAATACTGATAATTATTTGAGAATACATCATACATATACTAAAAGATATGACATTCGAATTTTGAAGCATGATTGTCTAACAAATCTGCCTAGCAAGTATAATTCAAGAAATACAGATAATTAACACAAGCTAGGGTTTCTGAGTTTTAAATGTGGAAATATACTGATTCTTCAAGAAACATGCAATTAATATCATAGAAACTGTAGCAGTTGAATTACAATGAATCCCTAAGATTTAGGAACCCTAGGTTTGAACAATTCATGGAGAAACTGAAGAACTGACTAAATTTATGGGGACCTAATAGGTGAAAGGAACCCAGTAGTGAAATCCTACACACCTAGTAAAGAAAACTATAGAGAAATCCATTGGATTTCGAGGCTGAACTTGAAGGTGAGCTCTGTTTTTTCTGGAGAGAATCTGTCACATCTTTCTCTTCTATTCTTTCTAAGTTTGATGATTTTAGGAGAATGAATGTTTTAGGTAGTTTTTGACTAATTAATTAGTCTTAGAACAAGATTAAAATGACGTAGTTTAAGAAACAAACACATAGGGGAAAAGACCAATACGATGAGAGGTCTAGTGGGTCGTGATGTTCCCTTGCCCTACATGGATTCACTAAAAAGGCATAACTTTTTACTCTGGGCTCAGAATTAGTCAAACTTAGTAGCATTGGAAATATGAGTCAAAGACCTTTAATTTGAGAGGTCGTGGGCCACCTAATTCATTTTGTGCTGAGATATATGATTGCTTGTAGTTGAACCAAAACTCAAAAACTGATGAGTCCCTTTCACAGATGACTTCATGGTCCGTGTGAAGCTTCATGGACTGTCTGAGTGTCCATGGTCATTCACATGAGTCTTGGGGGTTCTGTTCCCCTTTCACTGGTGACTTCACGATCCATGTGAAGCTTCACAGACCATTTAGGCGTCCATGACCCTTAACAGTAGCTACGTGCAACTCCACATATAGGGTGACAGGTTGTGGACCTCTTCACGACCCATGAAACCCATCGTGGATTGCGTTTTTCTCTTTTTCATTCCAGGTTCAACTTTCTGAGGTGTTACAACTGTGAAAGGGAATGTGACATAATTTGTAAAATATGTAGGTTGTGAGATATAGATTGACTACTTGTCATGAGGTCTTAGTTGGCAAGTGTTTCTTAATTTTGTCTAGTAGTTGTAAGTTCGTATAGTATGTGAGCATTATATTTATATATGGTTTTAGTACTAGACAATAAGCTTGAATTTGAGATGAGTTTCGTGATAAAAAAGACGACAACAAGAGGCAGATGATATTAGTTTTAAGATTTGATTTGGTATATTTGACATAGAGTATATGAGGAATTAAGGTGTTAGTTTGCAATGAATGTGAATGGTACAAGTGTGGCATTATGACCCTTAGATGAGAGCAATGAAGTGTGGCTAAGTCATTAGACTAACACGAGCATTAAGAGGTGTACCAGAGATCGTATGTAGTTAAACGAGGTTTTAATTAATTTTATGATTTTTCATGTGTGCCTAGATAGTATATTTGAGTTGTCAATGTGGAGTAGGCTGATGCAAGAAATTTTTATTACCCTTAAGAGTTTGGTCGGAGGGATCATATATAGCCAATGATGAGCCTCTTAAATATAGTTTAAGTTTCATCTAGTTGGGTAGATATGAACTTAGAAGGGCAACATTAGTGGGATAAGAAGTAGAAGTCAGAGTATTAAGAGTTAGATTAAGTAGCTTTATAAGCCAATGTGGGTAACAATTATAGGAAGACTTCTGTAAAAACAAGTTAAGAGAAGTATCTTTGAAAGAAGTCCTTGAAGGAATCTTAGTACTTGCACATGTAGAGTACCATAACCATGAGATTAGCATTTTCTGAGTATTAGAGTAAAATGAATATACACTAGTTTAAAGAAGATGCAATATATCCATACCCTTAGAGTATAAACTTCAAACTTAAGGGAGAGATGCTAAGATGAGAAACCAAATCTAGTGTTAAGAATAAGATAGTGATATGTTTAGAAAGATTTATAGAATTATATCAATCCATTCATACTCTAGCGTGTTCCTCAAAGTTCAGTCCTTTCAACATCATGTTGATGTTTCTAATATTAGGATTGTGTCTATGACCTATGCTCATATACTTCAGATTCAGATCTATGGTAACTTTCCAGAATGAGGGGAAAAGATATTAGCCCATTGATCTCAACCATACTTCATATAGTTATAACTATTAGTCTCATGATATGAACCTATTCTTATAAGCACTCGTGTCTCATATTATGCTCAGTTTCACAAATTCATGATTTACTCTCACTTGCAAGCAACATAATGTTATGTCATGCATATTCTTATGTCAAATTTCTCGAATGAATTGTGCTTATGATATTTGTGACTAAGCTCTTTCAGTAATCCTTTTAAGTTTTAATAGCAATGTTGTCGATAGTAGTTGAGTAATGATAGATGGATAGAGTTGATGCTCCTATTGTGATTCATTGAAAGTTCATTTCATGACATGTAATCTTAAGATCTTATTGAACATTCATGCATAACGTGCTCTAGTCCAATTTAAAAACTCTTAGTATTAATCAATTCTGCCTATGTTAGTATGCAAGTTTATAAATCAGACAATTAGTAATAGTAACTCATTTCCCTTCCATTCTTAGTTTAACCATCACTCTAGGATGAATGATCCCAAGGGGGAGATATTGTTACACCCTGAAAATTTCTAAGCTACAACTTGAATCATTCTTCAACTGTGAAAAGGTCATGTGGATTGATTCGTAAATTGTTCTTAGGTTTTAAGGTCATTTCTTTAGCGTGAGAATAAATTTGGAGATGAATTAAGGTCACAAGACACCCCTAGCACAAAGTTGAGTTGAAAGCTTCCTTACTGAGTACGTTTTGATGTAAGATTTTACTTAGGTCCACTTCAAAGGTTCATATTTCCCAGCATATAATCAATTACGTAGCTCATGACCTACTAAATTAAAGGCTATTGAGCCCTCTTTCCAACGCAACCAACTTTTCTCATTTCGAGTTCAGAGTAAAAAGTTATACCCATTTTAGTGAAGCCCTCTCAGGCAGTCGTAGAATTACGACCGGTAGATATTTTGACGATTGGTAGACCCTCCTGTGAAGGATTTTGGCAATATTTTTTCATCAACTTCCTGCACACGTCCTAGGGTCATTTTGATCGTTTCCTGAGCTTTTTGACACTATTCTAAGTCATTTTTGAGGTATTAACTGTGTATATCATTCAAGTAAACATGTTTTCCTCTCACAATCATTAATATAAACCTTCAAGTATCTAGAAATTCTCTTAAAATTCACCTAGGATTCCTGTTATCCATCAAGAACCCTAATACTTTCATGCCAAAAATTGAAGATACAAAAAGAAACCTTCCAGCCAAGGTTTTCCCAAGTTCTTCCACTCTAAAAACTCCAAAAAATAATTTCTTTTTATCAAGATCAATCATCAAGATTCCAAGACCAAAGATTTAATCCAAGAAAGGTAGTATTCTTACTCGAGCTAAAAAAAATCAAGTCTCCACCAAAGTTTTCGGTCCAATAGCTTCATAATTAGGTATGTAGGACTATTCATAGTGTTGGACTAGTTTATCCTCACGCCCTACATATCAATTTAGTCAGAAATTGTCACATATGAAAGATCTATTCATAGTTCTTGGTAATTAAATTCAGTTTTTAACAGTTGAGGTTTTGATTCCTATTTTTGCATGCGAATCTTATTATACTCTTCATGCTTACTATCACATGAATCATATTGATTAAGTAAAGTTATGTTTCAAAGGAAATTGCATGAAAGTTTCTCATATATTGATTTTGGGCTAGAAAGATAAGTTCATGAGCATACATTTTAAAAGTATAAGTTTTGAGCAGGATCCTTGAAAAAGAGAATCAAATGATTTCATATGTACTTTGATAGTTGAGAAAGATAAAGAGTGCGATTGATATTTTTGAAAAGTACTTTAGTAAAGTAAAAGTCCTTTTCATTGTAAAGGGTGATTGAGAAAAGTGAAAAGTAAAGTAAAATAATAGTCTCTTTCTTTGTAAAGAGTGATTGAGGATAAAGGATATTGAATATTTTGGGAGTAATATCGAGCACCGAATTGGGTAAGATTCTATTTTTAACTTAACTCCGATAAAATTACGTAGCCAACGTAGAATAGGATCACACTAATTTATCGTGTGACTCCTCATTGCCTCTGAGAAGGCCTATTAGATGGATCCATAGTTATAGTGGCATCCTATACCTCGACAAGGTATAGGATGGACCTTGAAATGAGGGTGACATGTTTTATCATTGATATGCTCATAGTAATGGTTGTCGATTAGGAAAACTTCTCACAAAGTAAAGTATATTATTTTCCTATTGCTTTTATTGATTATTTTATTGTAGAATTTCAATGGGTTTCACTTCATGTTAATGTATTGATTCTGTTGAGTTGCTTCCAGTCCTTCAACTCATTTTTTTGTTTATTCATCCTTATTACATACTCGTATATTTAATGTACCGATGTTATTCAAATTACATCTTTTTATAATGCAGATATAGGTGTTCATGATCATCAACAAATGCTTCACTGAGATCACTTTACACTTTGGGTGAGCCTTCTTGCATGCCGGGGGACTTTGCATTTATTTTCTAGTCAGTTGTTTTAGATGTCCTGGGTCTTATCTCGACATCCATATTGAGTATTAGAGGCTTCATAGATAGATAAAGTTGAGGAGTCTCAATATTTACTTTTTCTTGAGATGTGTTTGCTAACTATTATTCTTATGTCATTGAGTATTTTACACACAGTTTGAGTGGAGTGTTTACCTTGAGTTTAACGTTCTACATTTTGTTTTTAAGCCTGTTATCGCTTAAGTAAGTCTTCCGCTAAGTAGTCAACCAAGCCAAAGGTTCACTTGGGGACCAATAATGGTTCCGAGTGCCGACCGCGTCCAGGGTGTAGGCTCAGGGTGTGGTACATATAAATTTCTACGGTCCGTACTGGTCAACCTTAGAACCAACTTCAGAAACTCAAATTTACCTTACTTTCCACGAGAACTTTCTATGGTCCGTTTAAATTCTTAGAGTCCATTGACCTCATCTGTAGAACCCAAGTTTAGGTCAAAAATTCTACTAAGTTTGGAACCTTTCTACGCAACCATCATACGACCCATCCTGGCTACTAGTAGGTCGAACTTCAGAAAAAAATTAAAATTTCAAAAACTCAACCTCATTCCTATGAGTGCCATCTACGACCCGTAAGAACTTCTACGGTCCGTAGATTGATCTCTTAAGACACAAAAAGTAGCCTAAAATGATATCTTTCCTTTCCATATTTGGTTTTCCAATTTCAAAGGTGTTACAACTCTCGTACAAATAGTGAATGCCTTGTGATCAAGAACCTAGTGATCCTCAATACCATCAATATTTTCTTTTACATTATAGCAAATAAATTGTAGATTAAAATCAACTAGAGAAGATGCACAAAAAAGGCTCATGCTTAAATTATATATATAGTTTAACTAAAGTACAATAAGGAATAATAGGGGGGAAATCATAGCTTACAAAGTATTCAAAAATGTTTACAAACAAAAAATTATAAATAAAAATAAAATAAAAAAGGTGTACTAACAATGTGGGGAACAATCACAAATCTCTCCCCTTCCCCTCTCAGGTCGGAGTAGCAGAATAACCATTAATTTACCTCTAGATAGAATGCAGGTCCATGTAATTTTATATGCGCATTATTAAATTTATGAATTTAGTGATATTAAATCAATATATGATCTCAAATTTAATATTTAGATTCAAACAAGTAACTACACAAAACATAATGAACAAATCGAGCAACGTCTCAACCAAATGTTAGAACAACTTTATCGAAATGCTTTTTCAGAGATCAAATGATGCGAACATGTGATAAGAATTAATCTCCAAAAACAAGAGATGGAACGACAAATTGAATTTATGAACCAATAAGTCTATCAAAATTACGTCAGAAAAGAAAAAATTCTAAGACATATGCTGATAATTTGACAGATCAATGGATTTATTGAGATATAAGTAAACTAGCTCATACACCAATGTTATAAAAAATAGAAAAAAGATGAAAGACAATCAACATTCTTTTATTTCAGAAAGAAAGATTCTATCATAGGTCAAACATTTAGACAAAGTATAATCACCGATGTTTGATTACACAATTTCTTTTATCTTTCATTTTACAAAGTCTGTATAGATTGAAATTAATTTTAAATGTGTAATCATAAATTTACATGATTAATGTCATTTTTTTTTATTTGTATGGGACACATATACAATGCAAGTGTCTACATACTAATAATCTTAAAAGAAAAGGAGGATACAAGCAAATTTATATCAATTGTTGATGTGAAATTTTACATACATTATAGCAACACATTTACTTTTTTAGTAATCAATCTACCTCACCATATATGATGATCTGAAAAGAGCTAAATTATTTTATCCTCAGTTAATCTAAAATGAGAAATGAAGTTCATGCATTTTTCTAATCCAACATAAACTTATACTCACTGTTAAATAATGTTTTTTTTTCAAAAAAACAAGGCAGGACCTAAAAGATTAAAATGGGAATAAGTCATTATGATGCGAATTATATGAACAAACATTTTCTCAACAAATGAACTATTGTAGACTTTAAATAAAAAAATGAATGTGTCCACTATTATATTATCACTGTTTTTCCATAAAAACATTTCACTAAAAATTATTCCATGGATATTTCCACACATATTTTGATTCAAACAGTGGAAAAATAAAAAATAATAATATTTCTACATGAAAAATTAGAAAGGTTAGCAATATTTCATTGAGAATGTCTTTTCCCGCATGAATTTTGTTAGTGAGCGATTTATAGAGGGAAATTTGTGGAAAAAAAACTATGTTTTATAACACAAATTTCTCACTAATTTGCGGTGGGAAAATCTTTTCTTTCCTGTAATGGTCCGTCCCGCTCTAAACTAATCAACAAAAAAAAGTATAAAAGACAAGTTGACTCAATTTAAGGAAGCCTTGACATAACTGGTAAAATTGTTTCTATGTGATTAGAAGATCACAAGTTCGAGTTTTGAAAATACTCTCTTCCAAAAAAAATACAAAATAAATTGCGTAAAATTGAGTTTTGTGATCCTCTCTTCTCCGGACCTCACACATAGAGGACACTTAGTACATAGGATTGTCCCTTTTAACTATATTGTTCAATAAATAAACATGACGGATAAATTGAATAGTCTATATTCAAATTTAAAGTTCTACCATTGTACCGAACACTTTTATATTAGGCCCACAAAAAAATTACTTTTCAATAAGACATTTGAGATGAATAAACAATTAGAAATTGCCGGAGTTGATCATGAGAATCTTCACTAAAATGTAGAAAAATACCCCAATATTTTCATTCATGACACATTGTCATTTTCAACTATCAATAAAATGATCAATCACGGTTTTAGAATTCCATCAACAATCAAAATTAATAATGTCACTACTTTTTTGATATGCCGAAAAAATTATCAGAGTAATTAAAGCAATAGAAAGTTTCATAGGTAATAATGTTACTAGTACTTTGGTAGAATCAAAAATCCCAAAAGTATTAATTACTACAATAGTTCATACTGAAAGGAGACCAAACTGAAAAAAAGTAAGAAATGACATTTTCCAGTCTAAAGTTGATAAAATGATTGATTTGATGGCTAATGCTGAAAGCAAAAAAAAAAGGCACCAACTGAAAATGTATATCCATAGTTTCATCATTTGGATAATTCTACTCCGTCAATCAACAAGACTCAAAAGTATGTAGTGTGTCCACCAAGCTAATCAACTGAAATGGGGCTTGAGAAATTTGTTGGTTTTAAATAAGAACCAAAGGATCCTATCTTATGGAGTCAAAGCAATCCTTCTGCAAATAGGACAAGAATTGTTTCTCTTCAGCCACTTCTTGATGCATTGAAAATGAAATTTATGTCCACAATTAATTTTTCCTAATTCTCCCCCATCATTAGAAGTGCCCTATAAATACCAAAATAGGAAAACATATAATTGAATAAGGTTTCAAAGAATCTTAAAAGTGAAATGGGAACCAACCAAAATTTTATATTCTTTACCAAACATATGTAGCAAGAGTCTCTAGAATTTTTCATCTCGGTTGATTGATCCTTGATCTGCTTCAAAAGTTTAGAAATAACGCTCTTTTTCAATGTTATTCGAAAATAAAATAAAATTGATTACTCTAATCATATCACATGTTCATGTATTGTATCTCAGTGTATTACCTTATACGCATTCCCTATAATAAGAAATTTCATCATGTTGAGCATCATCGTGTTCATATTCTTCATCATCCTGTGATTTTAAATTCTGAGTAGTAATGGACCTATTTTGCTTACTATCATTACTTGCATGAAAGGTATGTGTGTCGTGAAATAACATATTCAACAAGTCAAGATTACTTTCGACAACTAAAAAATAAATGAAAACTAAGAGAATATACATAGTCTTATATAGTTAGACAAAATAATTTGAAATACTCATACACATGTATAATATGAATTGAAAAAAATCATTTAATAACAAGTGGATATCATGTATTACATGTTCATCATACAATATTATTATTCAAGAAGTTGATAGTAAAATGAGAAGAGGTAAAAATGACAACTAAATTCATACTAGATATTATAGAATGCTGACCTCAATAACAATAGGATCATACCTATGACCGACCTCCCTGATACTGTCACCCTACATATACAAATAAATTGGTGAAAAGCTCATAATTATAAGAAAACAAAGAATATGATTCAGAATATGATTCATGTTCTCTTAAATATCTCACTGGACCGCCTGAAGGCTAGATAAAAACATTAGACTGATTTCTTGAAGTGGATGAACTACCACCACCAAAAGTTGTATGTTGCTCAAAAAATGTTTGATGTGTACTATTTTCCACAAATTCCATAGTTGAAGTTCCATGAAAGTATGTATTCTGAGAAAATGAAGCATTGGGAGCATGCCATAAATTTTTCATTTGAAGAGCGCTGCTAGCATTATCTGAATGACTATTTGATGGTATGAAGCTAGTATTTGTGACAACCTCTACAAAATCACTCACAGTATGAGAAGGTCCATGAAAGTTTGTACTATGAGGAAATGAAACTATTGGAGCATTCCATAAATTTTATGTTTGAGGAGAGATTCTAGCATTGTTTGAATGATTTTCTAATGATATGAGGTCCGTATTTGTGACACCCTCTACAAAATCACTCACAGTACGAGAAGGTTCATGAAAGTTTGTCCTATGAGAAAATGAAACTGGTGGAGTATTCCATAAATTTTGCATTTGAAGAGAGCTTCTAGCATTATTTGGACGATTATCTGATGATATGAGTTCAACATTTGTGACACCCTCTACAAAATCACTCACAGTACGAGAAGGTCCATGAAAGTTTGTACTATGAGAAAATTAAACTGTTGGAGCATTCCATAAGTTTTGCGTTTGAGGAGAGCTTCTAGCATTATTTGGATGATTTTTTGATGATATGAGGTCAGTATTTGTGACACCAGTTACTAAATCACTCACAGTACGAGAAGCACCATGAAAATGTAAACTCTGAGAAAATAAAGTTGTTGGAGCATGCCATAAGTTTTGTGTTTGAAGAGAGCTTCTACCATTATTTGAAAGACTTTCAGATTGTATGGAGTTAGTATTTGTGACACCACTTGTAAAGTCACTTACAGTGTGAGAAACTCCATGAAAGTGTGTACTCTGAAAAAATGAAGTTATTAGAGCATGTCATACGTTTTGCATTTAGAAAGAGCTTATAGTATTATTTGGAAGACGTTCTGATGATATGAGATCAATATTTTTAACACCACTTACAAGGTCACTCACCATATGAGAGGTTCCAGACATGGAAACACCTCCTCTGGCATAATTGCTCCATTCATTTAAGTCAATTTGATTTTCCTCAATGCAATCAAGAAGATATGATAAATTCAAATTGATATCATTCAATGTTTGATTGAAGACTCTATTTCTCTCATTAGAATTATATTTTCCCATTTGCGAATCCATAAGAAATAATATTTTCCTAAAAGAGTTAAACAATTCAATCAAAGTTAAATTAAGAAATTGCCCAACAAATCTGAAATAGCACCTTAACATGTTGTGTTAGTGTTTATAAAACTCACTCAAACATGACTTTGGAAATAAAATTAATCACATCTTCTTCATATCGTAGTTTCAAGAATATATAATAGGTATATGCTCAAAGACAAAAAATAGGAAGGTCGAAAACATGTGACATTTCTGAGTAAACTTTGTCTCTACACATGTCATACACAAGGATGTAAGAATAAGTTAGATGAAAATTGACATTCACAAACATTCTAGAGTAAACACAAGATGTTCTAAATTTCAACTTGATACAACGAAGAACTATATAGTATTCTTTTAAATTTTAATACACTACTATAAAAAAGCACTTAGCAACAATTATTTAACTACAATAATATAATTGGCTATATCATATTTAGCAGCTATAATAAATATGATAATATTTATAACTAACACTTTATAAATGCAACTAAAGTCTTTAGTGACTCTGAATGCAATGACATTAATTTAATTATTTTACTAAATATTTTTTCTCCAAAAAAAATCTATTTCCATTAAATATCTCTTTTGTTGTAGTGATATAGGTGTTAAAATGAGTATAATTTTTTAATGAAAACCTTCCCTATTAAAAGCAATCAGTAGAACATAACCTTCAAACTTTTTAAATTCTTTTAACATGAAATTGGCTTCAAAAGAATAATAGAATACTGAAAATTTAGCATAACATAATCTTGCTTTACATGAAACTAATAATCTAACCTCAACATCTATTGTGTTTATAGTTAACTTTTTTTTTTTGTATAGAAATCAATTTTTTAAACTAAATCAAATGTCATCTGAATTTAGAAAATTCTAGCTTGATTAAAATAAGGAAAAACAAAACTCTTTTGACATTATCTACTCCAACTAAATTAAATAGGGAAGAAAATTGAACCAATAAGAGCTAAATCCTAAAATATATGTGAAGAAAAATAAATAAATGTCTCTTTAACATATCTCTTCTTGGAAATATAAATCTAGGAAAAGATTTAAGGTTTGCGAGTGGGGCTGTCTATTTTCTAAAGGAGAGCACTTTTCCATAAAAGATCCTTTTTAAAGCATTAGCAACACATTTTTTCTAGTCAACCTAAAATACACGCTGATTTATTTTGTTATCTAGGTCAGATTCCCCTCGCTCCCACCCCTGCTTCACCATAAAATCAGACATTAAAATAAAAAAAATTAATATATTTAAAAGAAAAGAGTTAAAATACAAGTCTATAGAGCTAAAGAGTCATTGACTACTAACTAGAGAGATAATCATTTGACACTAAAATACACTTTAAACTTAGATTGAATTTATGAAAATTATAAAACACGATCCATGAAAAATTTCACAAGAAAATTATTTGCCATATAAAGTGTAATATTTCTTTTATAATGATTGTTTCAAAAACTTCATATAGGGACACTGAACGAAGTTTACCTCAAAAAAATATTTCATAAAATGTTGAACTCTAGTTGAACAATTTTAATAAGGTAAGGCTGAATATACCACAAATCACTCAACTCCTTTGCCGTTGAAGAACCTGAGAATCAAGGATTCTTGTCAATATCACTGGTCTACAGCAAGAACAAAGACAAGAAGCATTAGTCTCTAGTAAATTAGTTATATAATTGATACTACAATCTATATGAAATAACAAAACGAAGGCAAGATACAACATCAATTTTGAAGTAAACAAAAATGGCCTAGTTAAAAAAAAAACAAGACAAAAATCATAAACATAAAATTTGAATCTCAACCATGATATTTTCCTCTTGAGAGAAGATAGACTTGTGTGAATTTAGAAGCATAAATTAAAACTTATGGATCTAGTGATATTAAATCTAACATGTTATCTTAACTTAATAATCTTGGTTTGAATAAGCAAGAACATAACAAAAAAAATGAACAATTTGACTAGTGACTCAATCAAACATCAAAACATAAAGACGAGAATAGTTGTCATGGATCAAAGGATATGACCTGATAGACATGATTTCACTAAAAACAAATATTTACAAAAATAACTGAATTTACTAACCAAGATTTACGACATGAGCTCACAAGCATGATTTCTCTAATAAAACATTGTGGCACAAATAACTAAATTTACAAACCAAGACCTATCCATATATATATGTAGTTTAAAATGCTTATCCTCATTTCAAAAGTGAAATAAGAATAGAGAAAAATAACTCACCATTTTCACAAAAATGTAATAATGAAGAATTTTTTTTCTGTTATGAAATTGAATGGTCAAAGAGGTGAATGATGAACTTATCATAATAAAAAAGAGGTATTTATTAATCAATGAAATGAACAGTTGAAGGGGTAGTATTTAATATGTAGTAATTAGGTGGTTGTAGCATTGACTGCAACATTAATTGCAACATTTTTTTTTCCAAATAGATTTCAAGCTGAGAAATATATGCTACTATATGAAAATGATGAATTAAAGTGTGTGAATGTTGAATATATACAAATATTAATGATTGTAGAAAATTAAATTTTCAAACGAAGAAATCTTTATTGTAGCACCTCAAAAACCAGACTTAGAAAATGCAGCAGAAAAACACCAGAACCAATGAGCCACGACAATGTTCATGGACCTTGAGAGTTACCACGATCCGTCGACCTGCCATGAACTCAGAACCTTTCCAGCAGAGGTGGACCACAGATCCCTTCACGGGCCGTGGACCACTTCATGGGCCGTACTGGTGCTCGTGGGAGCCAGAAAGAGTTCACCAGGCCCAGACGTCACACCACAAGACCCTTCCGGGCCGTGGTCCTGACGACAGACCCTGGTGGCACCCGTGGAAGCTCGTCCCAAAAACCAGTAGCTACTGGACCAAGAACGACGTCCAACATGATGGTCCGTGGTCCCTTTGATAGTCCGTCAGAGGGGCCATGGTCAGCTGCGTTAGACTTTTAAGTAAAGGGTCGTTTGGTCTTTTCCCTATGCGTTGGACCCCTAAACTACGTCGTTTAACCCCTAAACTACATAGTTTATGCCAGTTTTAGCCTAGTGACTTAATTAGAACTTACCCTAATTGATCATTCACCAAAAACTCATCGATCTTAGTGCAAAATAGAGGTAGAAAGTCGAACAACCCTTCAAGAAAATGCAACAAGGTATTCTTCAGTTCTAGCGCCTAAATCGAAAGATTTCTCTGTGAATTTCGTCACCAGGTATGTGGTATTTCATTAGTGGGTTCCTTTTGGATTCCTAGAATTCAGTCAGATTCTTGATTCACAATATCATGTTCAGACCTAGGGTTTCCCAAACCTTGCAAAATTGTTGTGAATTAGTTGTTATAGTATTTCTAATCACATTATCATGTCTTAGTACTGATTTTGCGTAGATTCTTGCTTAAACTCAGAACCCTAGTTATGTAGTTATTTTACTTCATGAATTACATTAGCTAGGACAGATAAACAGATATACATGCCTCAATTTTTGAATGTCTCATTATCGTCAATTAATGTTGCATTTTTAGATTCACATGTCAGATTATTGAGCTATCAAGTTACTTCAGTTTTGTTATAATTTACACATATTCAGTTTGGAGTAGGCTTAATACCGAGTTGGACTAGGGTCAGTCACCCTCATAGTACCAGAACTACGTGCCCTCATAGGTTAATAAGTCCCTTATGTGGGCATCAGTTTTAGAGATCACGCCACTCATACCTCTATACCTCTTGCAGGGTATATTGGGTCCTCTCGATGAGGCATATACATCGGACTCCATGTTTAGATCATGTGGTTTTATGTCGGTTATTAGTAGCTCCCACAGTCAAATTCTAGTGCATTGACCAGGTTACTATTTAAAGTTCAATATTCAGCTTCAACATGTATAAACTTGATCATTTCATTCAGTTAGTTCATGTTAAGTATTTTCAGTATAGTATCATGCTCATCTTATATCATTGCTCAGTTTTATGTTTTGTTCAGTTATGTATATTGTTCAACTTTATTCTATCATGCATGCTCAATACCTTTCAAGTACTAAGGCATACTCTGCGCTACATCTTCTCGTGATGTAGGTTCAAGTCCTCAGCATTTAGATCACACATAGATCGGTTCCTAATATTCAACTCAATAGTATCATTGGTGAGTCCTCATTCTCTGAGGACGACATACATGTTTGTTTTACTTTCAGGCTTTAGTTTAAGTTTTTGCTAGATTTAGCTGGGGCATGTCCCAACATCTCTAGTTAGTTGGACGTTTTATTTCAGACACAGTTAGATTCAATTTTAGCTTTAGAATTTGATATTTCAATTGTCATTAAACTCACAGATTATTTATTTAAATTGTAATGGGTATTCTCCATCATTTCAGCCATATGATGATTTAAGCTTCCGCACAGTACTGTCTTACTTCAGTTTATGTAGTACGCTTATGATATTCCAGCTCAGGGTTAGCTTGGGGTCACTCGTGATCCTAGGTTCCTTTTTACGCCCTAAGGATAGCTTTGGGGTGTGAAAAACTTGGTATAAAATCATTAGGTTTAAGTGTCCTAGGATGTCTGAAAGTCCGCACTAAGTAGAGTCCTTTTCATGGGTGTGAAGTGCACCACATTTAATGTGAGGGAGGCTATGAAATGTTTTAGGAAAACTTCACTTTCTTGGTATTCTTATTGTGCGTTGGTATGATATCTCTTTCTAATCAATCGTTATGCGTTCTCAGATCATGCCTGCTCGTAGTGCTTATGAAAGGAATGCTAATGCCCACAACACTAACGCAGCTCCTCCAGTCCCGAATCAAGAAGTTTCGAATGGTGAGTTTCGAAACGTCATTCAACTTTTGACTCAGAGTGTGACCAACTAGAACAATCAACATGCCCCAGTTCCTACTAACACTAATGTTGGGTCAGCTGCAACTAGAGTTCGAGATTTATTAAGGATGAATCCACCTGGGTTTCTAGGGTCGCACGTTGGTGAGGATCCACAGCACTTCATTGATGAGGTCAAGCAAATCTTTGGAGTGATGCAAGTGACTTGTAATAATAGGGTAGAGTTGGCATCCTACCAGCTTAAGGATGTAGCTCACATCTGGTTTACTTAATGGAAAGAAAACAGGGGTACGAATGTAGTTCCTATCACTTGTGAGTGTTTTACTGAGACTTTTCTGGGCAGGTTCTTCCCAAGAGAGTTGAGGGAGGCAAAAGCTTAGGAGTTCATGAATTTGAGGCAATGTAGCATGTCAGTCCAAAAGTACGAACTCAAGTTCCCCCCAACTCTCTAGGTATGCTCCTCACATCGTTGCTGATCCAAGGGAACAAATGAACAAGGTTCTGTATGGGGTATCCGACTTAGTGAAAATTGAGTTCCGAAATGCTATGTTGCTGGAAGATATGCATATCTATAGGCTCATGACTCATACTCAGCAGGTTGAGGGAGATAAGCTTAGGGAACATGCTAGGAAGAACAAAAAGACTAAGACAGGAAACTATGAGTAATCTCATTAGAAATCGGGTGGTGGAAATTGCTCACAGGTTCAGCAGAAATCTTTAGCTCCAGCACCTCCATCAGCTAATGTTCCATCTTTCAGGTTTCGACAGGATCAGAAAGGTAGGGCATCAGGCTTTAAGTCTTAGGGGAGTGTTTCAGACACCAGAACCTACCCAACTTGTCCAAAGTGTGGTAAGAACCATCCGGGCGAGTGTCTTGCAGGAAAGGAAGGATGTTTTGGGTGTGGTCAGTTTGGTCACATGTTGAGAGATTGTCCTTCTTCTAAATAGGGTCAAGTAGGAAATAATGGTAATGCTTAATCTACAACTTCAGCAACACTAGCAGGTCGCCCGACTCTGTAGGATAACTCATCTGGTACAGGTGGCGGTTAGCACCAAAGCAGGTTGTATGTTCTTCAGGCTCACCAGGATCAGGAAGATTTTCCTGATGTGGTCACTGGTACATTACGAGTCTTTAACTTAGATGTTTATGCTTTGTTTGATCCAAGGGCTACTCTTTCCTTTGTCACTCCTTACATAACAGTCAATTTCAGTGTCAGTCCCAAAATTCTCTCAGAACCCTTCTTAGTCTCTACTCCAGTCGGTGACCCAGTTATAGCTTGACGGGTATACATAAATTGCTCTGTCATAGTCTTCTATAAAGTTACCTCAACAAATCTTGTAGAGTTTGAAATGGTAGACTTTGATATCATTTTAGGCATGGATTGATTACATTCCTGTTATACCTCAGTCGATTGTAGAACTAGGATCGTTCATTTTTAGTTTCCAAGAGAACTAATCTTAGAATGAAAGGGTAGTAGCTTAGCGCTTATGGGTTGATTCATTTCTTACCTTAAGGCCAGAAAGATGATCTCTAAGGGGTATCTCTCTCATCTAGTTCGGGTTAAGGATTCAAGCTCCGAAACCCCAACTCTTGAGTCAGTTCCAGTAGTTAATGAGTTCTCAGAAGTCTTTCCAGAAGATCTTCCTGGAGTTCCTCCTGAAAGGGAAATCGAATTTGGAATTGATCTCACCCAGCCTATTTCTATTCCTCCTTACAAAATGGCTCCAGTTGAGCTTAAGGAATTGAAAGAGCAGTTGAAAGACCTTCTAGATAAGGGCTTCATCATACCCAGTATTTCCCTATGGGGTGCAGCAAAGTTGTTCATGAAAAAGAAAGATGGTTCTCTCAGGATATGCATTGGTTATAGACAGTTGAAGAAAGTCACAATCAAGAATTAGTTCCCTATCCCCAGGATTGATGATTTGTACACCCAACTTCAGGATGCTAGTCTTTTTTCGAAGATAGACCTCAGTTCCAGTTATCATCAACTCAGAGTCAGAGATAGTGACATTCCAAAAACATCCTTCACAACTCGGTATGGTCATTATGAATTTGTAGTTATTTCATTTAGACTAACCAATGATCCAACAACTTTCATGGATTTGATGAACAGGGTGCTCAAGCAATATTTGGACTTGTTCGTTATCGTCTTTATTGATGATATCCTCATTTATTCTAGGAATGCAGAAGAACATGCGACTCATTTGAGGGTTGTCCTGCAAACTCTCAAAGATCTCCAATTATTCGCTAAGTTTAGAAAATGCAAGTTTTGGTTGAAATCTGTTGCTTTCCTTGGGCATATTGTGTCTAGCAAAGGAATCTGAGTGGATTCTAAAAAAATAGAAGTAGTGAAACAATGGCCCAGACCAACCTCTTCTACAAATATCAGAAGTTTCTTGGGTTTGGCTGGTTATTAATGAAGGTTTATGGAAGAATTTTCATTCATAGCTTCTTCATTGACTAAGTTGACTCAGAAAAAGGTTAAGTTTTATTGGTCAGACGAGCGTGAGAAGATCTTCTCAAAACTAAAAACTAGGTTGACTACAACTCCTGTTTTGACTCTACCAGAGGGTTCAAATGGTTATGTTATCTATTATGATGTCTCCAGAGTCGGCATAGGTTGTGTGTTGATGTAGCGAGGTAGGTTATAACCTATGCTTCTAGACAACTTAAGGTGAATGAGAAGAACTATCCGACTCATGACCTCGAGTTTGCAACAGTGGTGTTTGCACTTAAGATTTAGAGACATTACTTGTATGGTGTTCACGTAGATGTGTTCACAGACCATAAGCGCCTTCAGTATGTGTTCACCCATAAAAAGTTGAATTTTTGCTAGAGGAGATGGCTTTAGTTCCTCTAAGACTATGATATGAATATGCTTTATCATCCTGGAAAGGCCAATGTAGTAGGAAACACTATTAGTAGACTATCTATGGGTAGTGTAGTACATGTTGAAGAAGAAAGAAATGAACTAGCAAATGATGTTCACAGGCTTTCTCGCTTTGGAGTTCACGTTATGAGCATATCAAATAGTGGTGCAACGGTTCAGAATGGGTCAGAATCTTCATTGGTAGCAGGGGTTAAGGAAAAACAAGATAGTGATCCGATATTTCTTCAAGTGAATGGTGCAGTTCATCAGTAGAGAGTTGAGGTGTTTTCCCAAGGGGAAGATGGTGTGCTTCGAGGTCGATTATGTGTTCCTAAGGTGGGTGAGTTGAGACAACAGATTCTTGTAGAAGCCCATAACTCCAGGTATTCTATTCATCCAGGTGCCACTATAATGTACCGTGATATATGGGAAGTTTTTGGTGTAATGGCATGAAAAAGGATATAGCAGATTTTGTGGCTAAGTGCTCTAATTGCCAGCAAGTGAATGTAGAACATCAGAAACCAGGAGGTATGAACCAAGATATTAACATTCCTACATAGAAGTGGGAAGTGATCAACATGGACTTCATCATAGGTTTACTTCGTACTCGCATACAACATGACTCTATTTGGGTGATAGTTGACATAGTTACTTAGTCCGCACACTTTTTGGCTGTCAAGACTATAAATTCGGTGGAGGTCTATGCTAAGCTTTACATTAATAAGATAGTCAGGTTTCATGGGGTTCCTTTCTCTATCATCTCAGATAGAGGTCCCCAGTTTACCTCTCATTTCTGGAAGTCATTTAAGAAAGGTCTTGGTACTTAGGTTAATCTTAGCACATCATTTAATCCACAAATGGATGGTGAGGCAGAGCGTACCATTCAGAACTTAGAGGACATGTTGAGAGCTTGCGTGATCGATTTCAAGGGTAGTTGGAATGATCACCTTTATTCTTATAGAGTTCGCCTACAATAATAGTTACCATTCCACCATTCAGATGGCCCCTTATGAGGCATTCAATGGGCGTAGATGTAGATCTACAGTCCGTAGAGGGAGCTACTTGGGAAGCAGAAGCAGCCATGAATGCCAAGTATCCTCAGCTCTTTCTTCCGATTCCATTCCAGCTTTAGGTAATAGTTCCTCTCCAGTCTTTCAGTTACTCATACATAGATTCAGTCTTAGTATCATGTTCCTTCAGTTTATACTTGCATTTTCAGCGTATTTGCATGTTCTTGGAACTTAGTTTAGTTAGAAATCAGTTTCTAGTAATTAGTGGTAGGATTTGTAGGTCTTTCCCTCCATATCCAGCTAGTTTAGAATTCATTCGAGAATGAATGTTTCCAAGGGAGAGATATTGTAACACCTCAGAAACCAAACTTAGAAAATGCAGAAGAAAAACATCAGAACCAGTGAACCACTATAGGGTTCACGAACCATGAGAGGGACCACGATTCGTTGACCTACTCGTGAAATCAACACCTTTCAAGCAGAGGTGGACCACAATCCCTTCACGGGCCGTGGACCACCTCACACACCATACTGATGCTCATGGGAGCCAGGTAGAATCCACCAAGCCCAGACGTCAGGCCACGGGACCCTTCATGGGCCGTGGTCCTGACGACGGACCGTGGAAGCTCGTCCCAGAAACCAGCAGCTACTGGACAAAGGACCATGACTTGCGTGACGGTCCATGGTCCCTATGATGATTCATCGGAGGGGCCGTGGTCAGATGCATCAGACTTTTAAGTCATGAGTCATTTGGTCTTTTCCCTATGCGGTGTACGCCTAAATTACGTCGTTTAACCACTAAACTACGTAGTTTTGGTCAATTTTTGCCTAGTGACTTAATTAGAACTTACCGTAATCGATCATTCACCAAAAACTCATCGATCTTAGAGAAAAATAGAGGGAGAAAGTCGAGCAACCCTTCAAAAAACTGCAGCAAGATTTTCTTTAGTTCCAGCGCCGAAATTGAAAGATTTCTCTGTGAATTTCATCACCAGGTATGTGGGATTTCACTAGTAGGTTCCTTTCACCTATTGGGTCCCTATAATTCAGTCAAATTCTTGATTCTCAATATGATGTTCAGACCTAGGATTTCTTAAACCTTGTAAAATTGTTGTGAATTAGTTGTTATAGTATCCTTATCAGATTATCATGTCTTAGTATTGTTTTTGCGTAGATTCTTGCATAAACTCAGAACCCTAATTGTGTAGTCCTTTTAGTTCATGAATTACACTAGCTAGGATAGATAAACAAATATACATGCCTCACTTTTCAAATGTCACATTATCGTAAATTAATGTTGCATTTTCAGATTTGCATGTCAGATTATTGAGATATCCAGTTACTTCAGTTTTGTTATAATTTACACATATTCAGTTAGGAGTAGGCTTTATACCGAGTTGGACTAGGGTCAGTCACATTCATAGTCCCAAAACTACGTGCCCCCATAGGTTTATAAGTCCCCTTTGTGGGCATTAGGTTTAGAGATAACACCAGTCATGCCTTTATACCTCTGGCAGGGTATATTGGGTCCTCTAGATGGGGCGTATACATCTAACTCCACGTAAAGCTCACGTGGTTTTATGTCGTTTATTAGTAGCTCCCACAGTCACATTCTAGTGCATTGACCAGGTTAGCAGTTATAGTTCAGTATTCAGTTTCAACATGTATAGACTTGGTCATTGCATTCAGTTAGTTCATGTTCAGTGTTTTCAGTATAGTATCATGCTCATCTTATATCATTGCTTAGTTTTATGCTTTGTTCAGTTATGTGTATTGTTCAGATACATGCTCAGTACCTTTCAAGTACTGACGCATACTCTGCGCTACAACTTCTCGTGATGTAGGTTCAGGTCCTCAACATTTAGATCACGCATAGATCAGTTACCGATCTTCAACTCAACAATATCAGTAGTGATTCTTCGTTCTCCGAGGACGACGTACATGTTTCTTTTACTTTCAGTCTTTAATTTCAGTTTTTGCTAGATTTAGCTGGGGTATGTCCAATCATCTCTAGTCAGTTAGAGGCTTTATTTCAGATATAGTTAGATTCAGTTTTATCTTTGGAGTCAAATTATTTATTTTACATAGTAATGGGTATTCCCCATCATTTTAGTTATATGATGATTTAAGCTTCCACACAGTACTTTCTTACTTTAGTTTATCTATTATGCTTATGATATATATGCCAGCTCAGGGTTAGCTTGGGGTCACTCGTGATCCTAGGTCCCGTGTTTACGCCCTGGGGTAGCTTCGGGGAGTGACATTTACTATGCAATGAAAATGAACTATCGAAGGAGGGATTCTTAATATATACTAACACAAGTGATTGCAAGGAGAAATTTATGTTATTCAATGAAAATGAAAGATCAAATGGGGTGAATGTTGAGTATATATCAATACAAGTGATTGAAACAATTTAAATTTCCTAATTAGGACATGAAGTTAATTAATTTGCTCAATTTGTTTCAATTTATTTGTCTTATTTGTTAGATTCTCATAAATTAGAATTTTGAAGAATGATAAGATGCATGGAACAAGTTGATTCAACATGAACTTGTGTTAACCTAATATGATTAGGAAAAGGTGACTATGACGGTAAATATAGGCGCAACCGTGTAGGAGTAGTTTAAAGTACTTCTAATTCCTATAAGGAATAGGAAAAATGTCAAACATATCAAGTTCAAGTCAAAGAAGGAAGGGTCTGCCAGTCTATATAAAGAGAAGGGTTTTCTGTAAAAAGACTTGCGCACTTACAAAGTGAGGAACAGGCAAAACATGATTAGAGATTGAGAGAATCTTGTATTTATCTTGGAGTGGAGTGTAAGATAGATTGATAGTATTATTATTCATATGATGTTTTAGTTAATTATTTTAATTACAAGTGAGTTCAGAGCATGGGTGGGTCTAACAAGTTGGTGCAACTTGTCGACCTTAGAAGACTTAAACCTTGGATTTTCGTCTTGGGTATAGGAACTAGAGTTTATAATTCCTTAGATTACAGAGGTGTGTAATCGTTGTGTAGTTTGAAGTTCTAATTAATAAAAACAAAGTTGTGAACTGCTGCGTTATTGACTTGCACACTTATTTACTTCAAATTACTATATAATCAAGGAACATATAGTTAGTACATGTTCCTTAATGGAATAATAGAGGTCATAATTCCAAAAAATGGTATCAGAGCGAGGTTATTTTAATCAAGAGTCTAAAATCTCAAGAAAAGATCACTATAAATTCTGCACCTCCTATTGGACATGGTCAAGGACAACATATCAACAGACCACCCTTATTGTCACAACCCAAGTTAAGAACGTGACTGGCGCTAAGGGGGAGAATCTTAAAGGAAGCCTTACCAAAATTCTACAAAAATCTGGAAGAGTTTCCTTTGTTTCTAGGCCTATCTTGAATTTTCCCTGTTCAGAAAATCATAACACAACTAATAGAAACTATAAGCCACGACATAATATCCATCAATGATTTGATTTTCATACAATAAAACCAATTCATCTCCAAATATGAAAAAGAAGTTCCAAACTAGTCACTTGACTACAATACTAGAGACTAATCATGACTAAAATAAAAGGAATGACGAATGGAGCGACTCTAAGAGTTTTAAAAAAAAAACATAACAAACCAAGAGATCTCTTGCCACGTGAAGCAATGTGGGGCTCACCAGATGCTACCAAATCACACTATCTAGTTAATGAAACCCTCCTCAATAAAACCTGAGCTCTTTGTAAAAACAATTTGCGAGGAGTGAGACACTAGCTCAGTGAGTAATAATACTTAAACACAACCATTTTAATGAGGGACAAGTTAGAAAACATGCTAGTATAATAATCATAATGATGAAATAATGCTCGTTCAGAAATAATAACAATATTCAATCTTATTTGCCTCATACAAGCAACATCAAAGTAAATACTTAACAGTAAACTCAAAAAAACATTTCCATATCAAATCTTATAGTTGGGAGGTTTCCAAGGATGAATCATGTAATCAGTGTTGTAATACCCCAGAAACTAGTAAGTTGAACTGGAGAGTTCTAGAGCTTTTCGTAGGAGTTTTGGAGTGTGTTATGAGGATTAAAAATCACAAAAAAAATTCCCGTACTTATAATGGAGGTTTAAGGGTTAGGGCGTCAAGGTATGGCCCCCCAAAGAACACCCAAGGGGTCCTTGAGGAGGACCCTTAAAACAGCCAAAAAGCTGTCAAAAACAACTTGGTCCATAGATGGGCACCCACGAGCCGTGGGTGGACCCACGCCCCATAGGTGGGGGTCATGGGTTGAGGCTTGACCTCCCCTGATCTCCCTAGTTCCAGTAAGGAACCATGAGCCGACCAGTACGGCTCGTCAACCCACCCATGTTTCGTGGGTGGAGGTTCCGTAGGTCCAAACAATTTTTAAGATTTTAGTTTTAGCTAAGGGTTTAGGGTATTTATTAAGTAATTAGTTAATGGTTAGGGAGGTCGGTTAATGAGTTATTAAACCACCTATAATTACCTAATAAGACCCTAAAGTAACTCAATTAATTCATTCATCTAAGAAGACATTTCCTCTCAAGAAATTCTCTCTCTAGGAGAAAAGAAGAAGAAGAAGAAGAGAAGGAGTCTAGGTCGAAATTCACCATTGAAGCAAGCTTTATTTAGGGCTTTGGATCAAGGTATGTTAACTTAATCATCTATGGGTTCTTCTACCCATAGAGCCCCCTACTTTTTCAACCCAATTGTGAAGTAAAGAACCCAATCTAGCTAGGGTTTCCTTCTACATTGTGGGTAGGGCTTAGGTATGATTCCAATCTAGTGGATAATACCTATTATGATTGTATTAACATTGAATTGTGATATTAAGATGAATTCATGTGATTTCTATGGTAAACCCTAGTCTATATGATGAATTTGATATCTTGTGGGTTTATTCCATTAGAGGTGAAATTGAAGGTTCATAGGTGATCTTCTTAAACCAATGTCATGCGTAATAATTGTTCAAAATTAGGAATACCTAGACATGAATTGAACTAGACTCTATACTACATGATTGATCTTGACTTGTAAAGTTGGAATTGAACCTTAAAAATGAATTGTGGCTAGGATCACCTAGTAATGAAGATTATGATTGAATGCCTTGTAATCTAGGTTCATAATATGTTTCTATGATGTAGAGTTATTGAGAATGAAGACTCATAGTTGTGAATGTTGATCACTAGGGCTTTAGAGTGAAGCTAATATGATTAACTATAGTTGATAAGGCTTTGAGAGTAAAATATACAGGTGAATACAAAGCCAATGAATAGAATTGTGATAAAAGATCTTTACCTACCTAATTCACTTTATGAATCGTAGATGGTAGGAGGTGATAGAATCATTTACATATTGATATCCTTGCCTAATGTAGAACTATAACATGATGTTATGCAAGAAGATAAACATAACATGAAAGACTTCTCACATAGGAATAGTTCTAGGGTTGAAGGGAATCTCTTACCTAATTTAACCTAAGGCTATAGGGCCTTTATACCTAAGTCATGGATGGTGATAGTTGCTCACATATCGTCTAAAAGAGGTATTAGCATTGATTGTTTTTCAAGGACATGTTTCCATAAACTTGAGTCAAAGTAGAGACTTAATGATTATCTTGTGGGATTAAGGGTTAGCACCGAGTGTATATTGAAATGAAATGGAAGTTCCCAACTAGTTGATTTTAGGCTTCTATGAAGGTTCCCACCTAGTTGAGTTTGGGCTTCCAACATGGGATCTCTCACCTAGAAGAGTTCGGATTTCCCAAAGTTTGTCTCATGAGATGGAAGCCTTAACCTAGAGTAGTTTTGGGTTTCTAGTAGGAAGGTGAGCTAGTGGATCCAACTAAGCTAACAAACCGGTTCTACGTTAGGCAAGTGGACCAACCCTTAATGGTGTGGGTAACACCTTGAAGAGATCATGTGATAGATAATATGTTATCATGTCGGTTAAGGCTATATTCCAATGCAAACAAGATTAGTAATGAACTAAGATTATGCTCAATGAAGCATCTCCTAGAGTTCAAACCTCATAGTCCAATACAAGTAATAGTCTAAGTTTGTGCTTGTAGGAGCATCTCCTAGAGATCAAACTTAATGAACTAAGATTATGTTTGTGGAAGCATCTCCTAAAGTTCAACTTTAGTGAACTAAGATTATGCTTTAAGTAGCATTTCCTTGAGTTCAAGCTTGATGAACTAAGATGTACTTAATGTAATATATCCTAGGGTTCGAAGTAATAAGAAACTAAGCTAGGCTTAGTGAAGTACCTCATAATGTTCCTAAGTATAAATGGACTTAGACATACTTAAGGTAGTATCTCATAGGGTCCATGTAAATAATGAACCTAGACATGCTAAAGAATTATCTCATAGGGTTCAACCTAATAATGAACTTAGATGTGCTTAATGTAGCATCTCCTAGAGTTCCAACATGATGAACTAAGATGTACCTAGTATAGTATCCCTAAGGGTTCAAAACAATGAGGAACTAAGATAAACTTATTAAAAGGTCTCCTAGTGTTCCTATGCTTTCAAAAAGGGGCTAATCCCTAATTATGGGACATGAGTATGATGACCTAAAGAAGTACTTAGTATGAGGGGCAGTATGGGATGTCATTCATGCATTGCACAAGTATGACTTAAGGTTGCCTTATGAGTTTTGTCTTACATGAGTTATGCTTGGATAGGATTGTGTTATAGCTGCCTTCTAAGATGTGATTGACTATAGGTGATAGTTCCCTTGTCTACAGGAAGTAAGCTAAGAATGAGACCAAAGTAGGGTAAATATGACTAGGATGAATTTAAGGTTATGCTTAGTGTGGAGGGTATTATGTGATGCCTTTCATGAATTGCACAAGTGTGCTTTGAGGTTACTTAGGAGTATGGTTCCCTTATGGTAGAAAGGCTTAAGACTTGACCATGTATATAGAGTATTATTAAGATGAACAAAAAGGGATACTTGGCTTGGGTTGTATTATGGGATGCTATTCATGCTTTGCACATATATGCTTTTGAGGTTACTTAAGAATGGTGCTATTATAGTATAGATGACTAAGAGTCAAACTATGCTTATATGATGCTTTTGTTGGAGACTTTCCTTATTATGATGATATTGTCTCTTATGCTTTTGATTTATGCTCATGAACTATTTCATATGATTTTGGATTATGTCTTATATTGACTAACCCTTGTCTTATGATCGTATGATTATGCTAGCTAACATATTTATTACATTTTGTACTAACACATACTTTGCCTACATTCTAATCAAATGTAAGGTTTGGAGACTTGAGTGCTATCCTGAAGCTAGGTTTTTAAAGAGCTGAGGAGTTGAAGATCTTGGTGAGTCCTTATAGCTTCGAGAAAAACACCAACCATTTCCTTTATGTCTTTATTTCATGTTTTGAGACTATTATATTGGCTGTGTCCCAAGAGTTTATGCTAAAGTTGTAATAGATGGTTTGAGACAAAGTATAGAAAGACTTCCGCTTGCTTTTATGAAAATGACTTCGATTGTAAAAAGTTTTAAATTTTCCGTACTTTAATAGTATCTTATGTTCATGATATGCTAAGGCTTGTATGAGACCCCTTCGGGGTCAAGTACGCCATGTTACTTCTAAGGTATACCCATGGGTCCTAACAAACTTGGTGATCAGAGCACAATGTTTAGAATTGTTCTAGGATTGTCTAAAACCACGTCTAGTAGAGTTTTGTTCATAAATTTGAAGCGCGCCACATTTATGAATAGGAGGCTATTGGATGTTTAGGAAATCTCACTTCTTCATTCTCTAAGTCATGCCATAGTGTTTGGCTTTAGTAGGCCCTTCTTCTAATCCATCCCCGTTGTTTTCAGGGTTTGATTAATAAAAGGGCAAATGTTAAGAGAGGTGAGGAAATCAATGAGGAGCAAGAGGTTCCTACCCAAGGTCCTCAAGAGCCACAAGTTCTTCAAGCTCCTAATGATGAGGGGGCTATGACAAATGTGGAAATAAGGACGACTATCCAAACATCGACTCAAGCCATGACGGCTCAAGCTCAAGCCGTTACAACTCAAGCCCAAGATTTAACGGATCAAGTTAATAGGGATGCTAGAGTTCATGTGAACCCTATTGTGAGCACCGTGACCTCAAGGTTGAGAGACTTTACAAGAATGAGCCCTCACATGTTCTTTGGTTCCAAAGTGGGCGAAGATCCTCAAGACTTTGGAAAGAGGTTTACAAGATAAATGATGCCATGGGGTGACTTCTATAGAGAAATTAGAGCTAGTCGCTTATCAATTGAGGATGTGGCCCAAGTATGGTATACTCAATGGAAGAGGAATAGGCCGGTAGAGGCGGGCCCCATAGATTGAGAGGTGTTCAAGAAAGCATTTCTTAATAGGTTCTTTCCCCGAGAGATGAGGGAAGTTAAGTTATAAGGATTTATCAACCTTCGTCAATGAGGTATGAGTGTGCAAGAATATTCCCTAAAATTTACTAAGTTGTCCAAGTATGCTCCATCTTTGGTGGTGGATTCTAGGGATGAGATGAATAGGTTTGTGACGGGTGTGTCTAGATTGGTAAGGAAAGAATGTTGTTCGGCAATTCTTCATGATAACATGGATATATCCCGTATTATGGTGTATACTCAACAAATGGAGGATGATAATCTCCAAGACAAGAATAGGGAAGTGAAGAGACGTAGAACCGATGATGGGGATTTTACCAATGCTAGATCCGATGGATATGGTCAACCTAGGACCCAAAAAAAACTTTCCAACCAAGAGAGGGTGTCTAAACCTAAGTCCCAAAGAGTGAGTAATAGTGAATCCATGTTGCTTAAGCCTACTTGTTCCAAGTGTGGAAGAAAGCATTATGGTGAGTGTCTAGCTGGAAAGGAGGGGTGCTGTGGTTGTGGTAATGAGGGTAACAGGAAAAGAGATTGTCTAATCCTTAGGGCTAAAGGGAGGGAGGCCAAGCCCAATGCTCCCAAGTAAGCCTAGGTTCTAAGTTCTCCAAACTAGTGGTGATCAAGAGTGACCTTCTTATGTGGCTACGGGTATGTTTTCAAGCTTTATTTGATTCTGGTATTGTTTGGTATTTTGTGGCTTGATATGCTAGACCTTGAAGTTGTCTGTAGTATGAATGATGTTTAGAAGAGTTTGTGTAGGCTTACTCCCAAGGGGGAGATAATGTGCCTATCTAGTAGGGTTATTGTGTGTTTATGAGTTGCCATGATTTCCTTAGATGCATGTTCATGAAAATTCTTAGATCTTGTTATAAATGACTTATATGGATTGTTTTCCTCATGTTGTAGTGTTTTTGAGTAGATTTGCATATAGACTTCACGAGATGAATTATGAGCATGCCCTAGTTTTGGGAGTTGAAAGATTCCTACTTGAATAAATGCTTTTTGAGAGTAAATTGCATTTAGGCTCCATGAGTGTATATTGAGCATGTTTCAATTAGGAGATGCTAGTTCCTCCTTGGGAATGAGTAAATAAAGAATTTCATGCATTTTGGGTTGGTAGATGTAGTTCCTACTCCCTTGTGTTGCATTGAATATGTTTAGTTTGGATTATAGTTTTCTTCCTTTCTTCCTTGGTTATGTGAATTTAGATGAATTTCGTGCATGATGGGCTGCTAGTCTAGAGTTGTAACTTTAAGAAGTGTCTAGAATCGTCATTTGAGGACGAATGATCACAAGGGGGAAATAATGACTAGTAAGTTGAACTAGAGAGTTTTAGAGATTTTCGTAAGAGTTTTGGAGTGTGTTATGATGTTTAAAAATCACAAAAAGTATTCCTGTACTTAGAATGAACGTTTAAGGGTTAGGTCATCAAGGTACGACCCCCCAAGAACCACCTAAGGGGTCCTTGAGGAGGACCCTTAAAACAGCCCAAAAGCTGTCAAAAACAGCTTGGTCCACGGATGGGCACCTGATACGCTCAAATTACACCTCCTTACAGAAGTATAAGCGATCGTTATCAAGTAAAGAACCCAACTTGTAGGTTGGGATCGATCCCACGAGGAAAATGGTTTAGACTTTACTTTAACCAACAATTATATTCAATTAGTCAAATTATTTCCAGAAACAGGTAATTAAAAGGGGGGTTTGTGCTTGTGTGAAACAAATAGTAAGAACTTAATAAGTAATCAGTAATCAAACTCAACTTTGGTTGTTATCAAGATAAGAGAAATAACTAGGGTATACGTGTTCCCCACAATCTCATAATGCAGTAATCCTAGTAACAACAATCCTTTTCTAGTGTATTACATGCAAAGTGATAAGTTAGGTATCTCTAAATCCTTGGTCCGGCATCTAGAGAATTTCACCCGCACCTTGGTCCGGCTACGTGTGTATAATTTACTAACTCTTACCTTTACCTCATATTAGACATCATAATCAATGTTTGGCTTAGTTATTACTTCGCACCAATCGACACTAGCCTATTAGATAGTATCACACTAAATCTATGTTGATAATTCTTTTCTTGTTGATTACTTCCTTGGTCCGGCAAGTAGCAACAAGGCGAGTTCTAACGTTGGCCACCGTTAGAAAGACTTCTAAACGAAAGAATTATCAATACATGCAACACACTATTCAAGAATTGCTTATTTACTATTCATACTTTGTTAATCGCTCATGGGTCCCACAACCCTAGTTGTGGATTTAGTTACTCATATTGGCGAAAACACAATTCATAATTGTAGATGAAGAAATCATGAACTTACGTAAAAAGAGTAATAAACCCAGAAATTTAACTTGAATTGCAAAGCCAAAATCTTCAAAACGAACTTGGGAAATCAATAATTGCTAGAGTTGCAAATTAATCTCCAAAGTTACAAAGTAAAACTAGAATAATAGTGTCTACCCCCCAAAAATGAGGTTTACATGTCCTATTTATAGAAAACAATTCCTAAATTAAAAGGGAAACAAATTAAGGAAAGTTTGTTCAGGAACGCGTTTTCAATCCACGAGACAGACTTACGGACCATCGATGGATCTACGGTCCGTAAGTCCCTTCCGTCAGCCAGGACTTGGAAAATATTTCCACCTCCAAAAAATCAGCTTCTCTGAAGCAAACGACGGACTAGCAGTACGGACCGTAGATCGATCTACGGTCCGTCAATCCCCTCCGTAGCTCCATACTTAGAATCTTCAAAAATCAGGTACTGGAACCCTCGCAGTATCACTCTACGGATCAACAGTACGGTCCGTAGATCAATCTACGGACTGTCAATGGGCACCTTGGTTCCACACTTGGTTAGATTTTCCTGATTTGTCCTCAATACCATGCCTGCTGATCAATGGTCATAACCTACGGACCGTGAATGGACCTACGGTCCGTAGATCACCTCCGTGAATGCCCTGTTTCTGCATTTCTTTCAGCTGTCTCTATACTTCCACACCAAAACACCTTTCCTGCAAAATATGATAAAAAACACATAAAAACCAATATAAAAAGGCCCTAGACACACACAACTTGTAAGTGAAATGTATTAGAAATACCGTAAACTCATGGTATATCAACACCCTCAACTTAAATTCGTTGTTTGTCCTCAAGCGACGCACTACAACTCTAAACGACACTTGTATAGAAGCAATCATTTCTAAACTCAAGCAATCACATGGCTCTCTACCTCTTCATTGTTCGGGTGCACATTCGTTCTCTTAGACTCGACAAGCCAATTCATGTGGATCACATCATGACACAGACCAACCAACTGACACATAACAGATACCTTTTCACTGTCACCCAGGTACCAACTTTTCGACGATGTAACTAGTGCCCTTACTTCAAACAAAATCCCCTTATCGCAAAAACTTAATGTCATTCATGGTACAAGGATTTATTCAACACTCACGCTTAGAAGTAATTTCAAATACAGTTAGTGATTACTACCATAAGCTTGCCCTTATTTTCACTGCTTAGACTCTCCAAACTAGACTCTAGGATCACTATAGGACTTTATTGGCTTGTAACGTAGGCACAGGATCAGGTGTGGTACATTTGGGTACTGCTTAGTGACTTTCTGCCCTCCTTGACATTACACTAGGCTTTTAACCTCTTTTTACCCTATTTTTGTCATACCATCGCTTTACCTTCTTTCCCTAAATTTTCTTCAACCACGGATGTGACTTTAGACTTTGTAGTTCATTTTACTTTTATTTCACCTTTTGCTTTCAGCAAGTCACATCCATTCCTCACGTTTTTTTTTCACTCTTTTCATACTCATTTTTCTTTCAGTTTCCTCTTTCATAGCCACCCTCAACTTATGGATTTTCCATTAGTTGAGGTGCATAATACCCGATGTCAGGTCAGGGCCAAGATTGAGGTTACCTTTTACATTAGCCACCCTCAACTTAGGCTTTTGGCCTAAGTCAAAGTGCACATGTCCAAGGAGGGACCGGGGCCAGCATAGTAGATTATGGGAAGGTGAGTTCGGGGTTTTAGAAAGAAATGGTTTATTTTTAGGCTCAAAGTTGGATCAAAGCGCACAATTATTTCATTTGGTTGAATCCTTCTAGGAAATTTGCAGACAAACTAGAACAATGGCCTATGATCACTTCCTAACCTCTAGATTGAATTGTCTTAGCAAGACTAATCGGGCAAGTTCTAGTTTTGCACAAAACTGTTTGAACACTCAACGATTCTCACATACTCTTGGCACATAGTTCCATCATCAGGTTATTAGATTACCCAGTTCAAGTTTCAGCTTAAGTCATGCTATCAAGTTGGTTCATGATTATGTCATACTCAGATCCAACATAATCAACTAATCGTAGCCTACTTCTAGCATACATCCCAGAATCTGACGGGTATCATTTTCATAAGCCATCATGCTTTATTCTGTATCATGCTTCTGCACATACAATCCTAAGACATGCCGGTTCAACAAAAATTAAACAGTCTCTTGGGGGAAAAGAACACAGGCAAGAAAACCCCAAGAGAGGATTCATGAGTTGGGTTATTCACCCTATCACTCACAATCCATTTACCCCACCCCCAACAAAAATAGATGCAATTGTCCACAATGCATACAGAAACAGTAAAAGAAAATGGATTTTGGTGAAGCAAACCTGTGGCGCACAGCGCCGGCGAATCATCAACAAACAGGGGGATCCGGTTTCCCGGAACCCGCAGGAACATCAGTGGGGGCACCCTCAGTAGTGCCCACCTCAGCAATCCTGGCACCCTTAGTAGTGCTCTCTATCAACCGCTCCGCACCATCAGTGGTGCTCACCAAGTCCCCCAAAACAGGTTTGACCTCTACAATTGGGGCAGAACTCGATACCCCGTCAACTCTCTCACGCACCCTCTGCTGGCGCAACTCTTCATCTACAATCGAAGCCCTCCTAGCCTCCTTCTCCTGCCGACACTGTCTCTTGTGAGCTTTCTCTTCCTCCGTGCGATGAGAACAGTGCCGCTTGCCTTTGGCATGTGTCGGTGCAGGCCCCTCCTCGGCGGTTCCACTGAATAGAGCATCTAGCACTGTATCATCAGCCAGTGCAGTAGGAGCAGCCTGAGTCTCAACTGAAGGTGCAATAAGAATGGCATCAACGTCAGTCCGGAGGCTGGCTACGTCAGCCTGCAAAGTAGATAGGTCTGTGGCCGGAGCTGATCACTCGAGGACTCGCAACTCAAAGGCGTCAAGCCGCTTATTAACAGCCAGGACCTTACGGTCCATTATCCCTTCTATCCTGCGCTCCATTCTGGCCTATGACTCTGCGATGGACTTTTGCATCCACGGCTGGATGTGATGCAGCAGGGTGGCCATCTAAGCTTCTAATTTCTGTACTCTGGCCAAAGGGACCACAGTAGCTCCTAACTGCGGTGTGAACCGGGAAGAGCTAGGAGCTATACTANCTCTGCGATGGACTTTTGCATCCACGGCTGGATGTGATGCAGCAGGGTGGCCATCTAAGCTTCTAATTTCTGTACTCTGGCCAAAGGGACCACAGTAGCTCCTAATTGCGGTGTGAACCGGGAAAAGCTAGGAGCCATACTAGCTGCCTTAGATGAAGAGCCCGGGACAGTGTCGGTGTGATCGGGGATGCTAGGCTCATCACCTTGTGCCTGCCCGACTGTGTTTGTAAGATCGGCACCCAAAGAAGGTACCTCAACCTGAGGCTCTTGCCACATTTGCGTCATCTTGAATAAGGCCAATGTCCAATGCCCCTGTAGGGTGGACTAACTTGTCGCAATGCCAGATCGGCACTCCAGAGTCCTTGCACAAATGAAAAATTAGACAGGGGAAGGTGTAGGTGGTGGAGGTCCTGAATGCCCTCTCGTGAATCTCTGCTAGCAACATGCGGGCAAAGTCGATCTCCACTCCTGCTACTAATGCTGCAACCATGACTGCTCTGTCCCACGTGACTTGATTGTCAGCTTTTGTCGGCGACACTCTGTTACGTACCACTAGCCAGAAGAACTTGGCCACAAAATTTAACGTGGCTTTCCGGATGCCCAACCGTGGAGCAGCGACCCATTCCGCACGCTTGCCATCTGTAACAATGTACCTGGACAGCCATAGTATAACAGCCTCTCAATGCTCATCATTCCTCTGAAAAGTGTCACTCCGCACGATGTCCCATCTGTAGTCAAACTCAGCTGTGTTGAAAGACCAAGAGTGACCCCCGGTAGGACCATAGAGAAAACGTCTGATCGTGGAAGATGATATGTCCACCGGACACCTTCGAACCAAGGTGGAAGTGAGCGGAGCCTGAGCTAGTGGCTTTGACCGCTTGGAAATGGACCCGCGGAGAGTGGCAGCATAGGAAGCATAGAACTCCCGTACAATCTCCTCGCTATACGTCCCTGGGTCTCGAGCCATCCAGTCACACTTGTGAAGGTTGAACAACCGGTGAATATCTGAAACAATATGCAAGCTCCCCGTGAGGACTCTGCGCTCCTTTGTAATTAGTCGGGCCATCTTTTGTTTGTCATTGACCATCTTAGCATCCCGATAGATTTGCCATTGACTTTCTACACACCACCTATTTAGCTCGCCGGCTACAGGAGTGGGGTCATTATTCCGTGGTGCAGGTATGGACTCTGAACTAGTTGCCTCATCAGACGAGGCTGCTTGGTCATTCTCTCCAGACCCTGTGGATGATTTGGCATTGGACCCTGTAGCATGGGTAGACTCGGATTGTGAAGAGTGGGCAGACTGGGAGCCTGAGGCCTGGCCAGACTCGGACCCGGACATAGGTCCTTCTGAACTGGAAGCAGCCCCAGTTGGTGACCCGATCAGTGTGTGCTTCTCATCAGACTGGGAGACAGTGACTACGTCGGGGAGCACCTTCCGGGGGGTGCTTCTGGGTGCAGTGCGAGAAGCCCTGGGGTTGAGAGGCACATATGCAGGGTTAGAGTCATTGTCGGTGTCCTCATCAATTAACTGGAAACTAGGGGCAATAGATTTGGACTTGCCCCGTTTTGAGTACGTGACCATCTTCTTGGGTGCCATCGTACCTGCAGGAACGATATTAGTGCCAAAACTAACCATACGCAGCAAAAGAAACTTTTAGAATTGGTAACGACCCTCAACTAAGTCCACAAAAAATATTGACAGATGCTACAGTGGTCATCCACGGAGGAGACCTACGGTTCGTAGACTGATCTACGGTCCATGGATCTCTTCCGTGGATCAGGGGGCCTGACATATAGGTCGCAGATGGAAACCACAAAAGTGCAGAACGGTCCGTAGATGGACCTACGGACCGTAGTCTACCTCCGTGGTTTCACACTTTGTGGAATTTGTCGTGTGCATTCATTTACGAACCCTATCTACGGTCCGTAGATGGATCTACGATCCGTAGACAGGGTATCGTGGAAGCCATCAGTGCCAGGTATCGTACATTTTTGGCCTTAGTTTTCAACATTAACACAACCTCATCATGCATTTACAAATTCAAATTATGCTAGTTCGTCATTCGTAAGATTCCGACCGATTATTATACCCAACAATTTAGACTAGATGTGGAACCCTAAGTCGAAACTAGCATATAGTTTTTACGATCACAAAAAATAATACTATACAATCACTAACTATCGTTCCAAGGGCATTGTAATTTTCAAGTTTATCATGCACTTCCATCTAACAATTACCCAAGGTCAAGACCCAACTCCTGACTCTCTATATTCAATCTATGAATCGAAATTCAAAGTGAAGGGAAAGTCTATTACCTTACAAGCAACAAGGAGTAGGGTGATTGCGTGATGATACTATGCTTAGCAAGACCAAGGAGTCACCTCTTCGTTACTGACCAAACACCGGACCCTTTTTGTTAGATTATGGGATGGGTTGTTTTTGGTATGGACGGGATTTTGGGAATTTATGGAAGGGAGGATATTATGTTGTAGTTATGGAGTGATTAAACGGTTTTGGGAGTAATGGAGGGAAGGGAAATGGTTTGAAACATGGGGGCTTCTAAGTAAGGGGGGTCCGGGTCGGGTCATACAACCTTAGGGTTTGGACTCACAAGACCCCGTCTATGGTCCGTGAGTCGATCTACGGTCCGTAGATCGGGACCATAGATCACTATTATACTTGGACAAATTTAGGGGCTTACCTGGGATCTACGGATACCATTGACGGTCCGTGGATCAATCGACGGACCGTCGATGGGATCCGTAGACCTCTGCACCAGACCATTTTCTGCAGATTTATTGCGTGGTGTACCTGCACATGTAGCAACCAATAGGCTATTATTTTTTTACATTTTCTGGACACTTTTTAGACACGGACCCTATATTAATTCTAGCCAACACTAAGAACTAAAACACTGAAGCACCTACCTACATTGATACAAAGACGCAAGTAATCAAAGAAAGCTAAACTACTAAATGGAAAACAGAACCCTATCGTTGGCCAGATTGTACATCTTGGGTTGCCTCCTAAGCAGCGCTTGATTTAACGTCGTGGCACGACGCAGGTGTCTTGATTACTCAGACTTTATCAAGATTGCAGGCCTCAATCACTTCTTGCACAGTTTCAGCATTTCCCAGATAGATTTTGATCCTTTGCCCGTTCACCACAAACCTTGTTCCATCCTTATTTTCAAGCTCAACTGCTCCATGCGAGAGCACTTTTGTGAGCAAAAATGGCCCGGTCCACTTGGACTTGAGTTTGCCTGGAAATAGGCGCAACCTAGAGTTGAATAGCAGCACAAGATCACCTACCACAAATTCTCGCTTTTCAATTCTTTGATCATGATACCTCTTCATCTTCTCTTTGTACAAGGCTGAACTTTCATAAGCTTTTAGGCGAAATTCATCAAGCACATTCAAGTCATTCATCCTTTGATTAGATGCAGTGCCCCAATCCAAATTTAACTTCTTCATTGCCCACATAGCCTTATGCTCTAGCTCTACTGGTAAATGACAAGACTTCCCATATACAAGTTGGTAATGAGACATACCTATGGGGGTCTTGTATGCAGTGCGATATGCCCATAGAGCATCATCAAGCTTCCTTGACCAATCCATTCTATTAGCATTCACAGTCTTTGCCAATATGTGTTTGATCTCTCTGTTGGATACTTCAACTTGACTGCTAGTCTGTGGATGGTAAGGAGTGGCTACATTGTGACGGACACCGTATTTCTCAAGTAGTAATTTGAACAACTTATTTAAAAAGTGAGAACCTCCATCGCTAATAATGGTTCTTGGTGTACCAAATCTGGAGAAGATATTCTTTTTCAAGAATGCGGTGCCACTTTTACCTTCATTGTTGGAGAGTGCAACTGCTTCCACCCACTTTGATACATAATCAACTGCAACTAGAATATACTTCATCCCATATGAACTCATAAATGGACCCATAAAATCAATGCCCCATACATCAAACAACTCTATCACCAATATAGGATTCATTGGGAGCTCTTGCCTCTTTGAAATCCCTCCTTCTCTTTGACAACGATCACAAGACTTGGCTAAGTCATGAGCATCTTGGTGGATGGTAGGCCAGTAATACCCACATTGCAAAATCTTATGTGCAGTCCGAATACCACTATGATGCCCACCAATAGGTGATGAATGGCATGCTTCAAGTACTCTCAACATCTCAACCTCGGGCACACATCGACGAATAATCCCATCAACACAACTACGATACAAGTAAGATTCATCCCAAAAGAATCTCTTCACATCATGCATAAACTTTTTCCTTTGGTGAAAAGACAAATCGAGGGGCAAAATATCGCTTGCCAAATAATTAGCAAAGTCGGCGAACCAAGGAATCAAATCATGAGAAGCAGCCAATACCTGTTCATCTGGAAAAGCATCATTAATTTCATCCCTATCTCCAAGCTTTAGCATAACCTCTTCCTCTAATCTGGACAAGTGATCGGCAACTTGATTTTCAGTCTCCTTTCTATCTTTTACTACAAAATCAAACTCTTGTAGCAGCAATACCCATCTAATCAATCTCGGTTTTGCATCCTTTTTCGCCATCAAATACCTCAATGCAGAATGGTCAGTATGCACTATGACCTTAGTACCAAGCAAGTAGGATCAAAATTTCTCGAATGCAAAAACCACCGCAAGAAGTTCTTGTTCGATAACCATATAGTTCTTCTGAGCCATATTTAGAGCTTTGCTGGCATAGTAAATAGGGTGAAAAATTTTCTCTCGTTTTTGTCCCAATACTACACCAAGTGCCAATCCACTTGCATCGCACATTACCTCAAACGGTTGTCCCCAATCCGGTGAAATAATGATTGGTGTTGTAACCAACTTTTTCTTCAACTCTCCAAATGCTCTATGACAGTCTTCATCAAAATAGAACTTACACTCCTTCTCGAGCAGTTTGCACAACGGATGTGCAATTTTGGAGAAATCTTTGATGAATCTTCTATAAAAACCTGCATGCCCAAGAAAACTTCTAACACCTTTTACAGAGATGGGTGGTGGAAACTTTTCTATTACCTCAACTTTAGCTCCATCAAACTTAATACCTTTCTTTGAAATTTGATGACCCAACACTATACCATTTTTTACCATGAAATGACACTTCTCCCAATTCAGCACCAAGTTGCAGTCTTCACATCTTTTAAGCACCTCGGCCAGATGTTCTAGACAATGATCAAACGAATCACCTACAACTGAAAAATCATCCATGAACACTTCAATAGTGTCCTCCACCATATCAGAAAATATCGACATCATACATCTCTGGAAGGTCGCTGGAGCATTGCACAATCTGAATGACATCTGTTTGAAAGAAAAAGTCCCATATGGGCAAGTGAAGGTGGTCTTCTCTTGGTCTTTTGGAGCTATAGAGATTTGATTGTAGCCTGAATACCCATAAAAAAAACAATACCAACCATTTCCTGCAAGTCTATCCAACATCTGGTCCATGAATGGCATAGGAAAGTGGTCTTTTTCTGTCTACACATTCAACTTCTGGTAATCCATGCAAACTCTCTATCCAGTGACAAGCCTCATTGGAACAAGCTCATTTCTATCATTTGGAACCACAGTCATACCACCTTTTTTAGGCACACACTGCACAGGACATACCCAATTACTATCTGAAATGGGATAAATAACTCCCGCATCCAGCCACTTGATGATCTCCTTTTTGACTACTTCTTGCATAGGTGGATTTAGTCTTCTCTGGTGCTCGATACTGGGCTTATGATCCGGCATGAGTTGGATTTTATGAGAGCAGATACCTGGAGAGATCCCTATGATATCCGCAATAGTCCACCCAATAGCTCGCTTGAACTTTTTTAACACAGTTACCAAGCATTCTACTTGTCTTGCATTCAAATCTGCCGCAATGATGACCGGCAAAGTATTCTCTTCGCCCAAGTATACATATCTCAAATGTGGTGGTAGAGCCTTAAGCTCCAATTTCGGTGCCTCCACGATAGATGGTCTTGCGAGTGGGGACTCGCGATTCTTCATGTCTAATTCATACTTCTTTGGTTTGGGCCGGTATTCACACCTATCGAGTGCGGCTACCAACTCATCATAATCTTCAATACCATCACTATCGAAGTTCATAATAACTGCTGCTAGTGTCTCAACACCTAGTTGCTCTTCAATTTGCACTTCTGTCCCAATCTCCACTCTGTAAGTTATGGAAGATACTGTTTGGAGCTCACCACTATGCTTCATGGACCTACAAATATTGAAAGTTGCTTCTTCATTATTCAGTCTGAATTTCATCTGTCCCTTTTCCATATCAACCAATGCACGCCCTGTGGCAAGAAATGGTCTCCCAAGGATGATGGAAACCTCAAAATCAACCTCACAGTCAAGAATCACAAAATCTGCCTGAAAAATGAAAGACTCTACTTTCACTAGCACATCATGGAGCACACCAATGGGCCTTTTCACAGTTCGATCGGCCATTAGTAACCGCATTGCAGTGGGCTTTGGGTCCCCCAAACCCAACTTCTTGTAAATAGACAAGGGCATGAGGTTGATGCTAGCACCAAGATCACACAATGCCTTAGCAAAGTATAGCAACCCTATAGTACATGGGATCGTGAAAGCACCAGGGTCTTCCTTTTTCTGCACAAGAGATCTTGTAGTAATAGCGCTACAATGTTGCAATCTATCATCATCTTCAAAACTCACAGATCTTTTCTTTGTCACCATATCTTTTATAAACTTCGCATACCCAGGCATTTGCTCCAAGGCTTCTATCAAAGGAACATTAATAGAGAGTTGTTTCAACATAGTAATAAATCGGCGATATTTACCATCCTCAGTCTTCTTCACTAGCCTCTGTGGAAAAGGTGGTGGAGGTCTAGGTATGGGAACCACTTTCTGAGATATCTCCACCTCTTGCTCTGTTGCTTTTTCAAAATCTGGTCTACCCTCTATCACATCATCTTCTTTTCTAATCTCAACTTCCACCACAGATAGCCTAGGTGGATCTATGGTTTGCTTACCCCCTCGAGTAGTAACTGCCATACAATGACCATCATTCTTTGGATTCTGGATGGTGTTGCTAGGAAGAGTGCCAGGTTGACGTGGGTTCACTGTAGTAGACAACTGAGTCATCTGCTGCTCTAGATGTTTTATTGACACTGCATGGGCGTCCACCTTTTGTCCAATACCAGACAAGTCGTTTCTCATCTCCTTCAGATTCTCATCAGTTGCATCAAACCTTTTCAACATCTTCTGCAACATATCTTCAATACGCGCCATATTGCCTCCAGTTTCCCTAGCACCAGATTCCCAATTTTGAGGGGGAGCATAAGGTTCAACCCGATCGTTTCTGTTGCCATAGTTGTTCCTGTTGTAGTTGTTGTCGCGATTGAAGTTCCCATCCCGGACATAGTGACCCTCTCGGTTGTAATTTCCATAGTTTCGACCTTGGTTTCCTTGACCTTGGCGCCAATTTTCCGTGTTGGATCCTTGGGCATTTGGTCGGAAACCCCCCGTCTGATCATTCACAGCATAAGCATCTTCTTCATAGTAACACTCTTCCGTTGGTGGTGGAGTTCTAGTTAAATAATTCACAACATTTACCTTTTCTGGTCACTCACATGCTTCAATACCAACCCCAACTCGGTCCTCATCTGGGCCATCTCTTCACGAATATCATCTGCAGAGTTGTTATTTGTACTATGAACGGCAAATGTGTTTCTCCCAGTATCTGACCTCCGAGTGCTCCATGATTTATTGTTGCGAGAGATCCTCTCCAGTTTTTCAGCAATCTATGCATATGTACAATCACCATATGATAGTAAGAAGTTCTCCATTTCATCACGTTTTTGAACAGTAAGAAGTTTGCTTATTTTTTAAGCCGATCTATAAACACCCACACGGGACCAACCTCCAAGGTTTCGTGGTAGCTTGGTCATAAGATCAATAGTAACTCTTTTTAATTTCCATCCTTGAATCTTAAACTGTAATAGTAGTCATATTAGTTATTTATACTCATCTTTAATGAAGTTAGCAATATTATTATTTATAGGCTTAAGTTTTATACGGCCCCTTAAAGTTGTCCTCATATTTCAGTTAGACACCTTAACTTAGGTCAGTACCTATTGAACACTTTAATCTTAACAAATTTATATCTATGAAACACAAAATGAAAATTTGTTGAAAGATAGAGGTGCATGTGTCTCAAACACAAATACATAGCAGATAGACCAATAAAATGATGACACATGACAATCAGATAAAAAAGAATTAAAAAACAACAAATTGTTTTCAATCAACCCACGCCCACCCCTACCCCTACCCCCACCCCTCTTATTCTTCATCAAAATCTTCTGCCATTTCAAAGATTTTTAGCCATTTTGAATTTATTTTCTTTAATCACTTACTATCATAAATATCTAAAAAAGGAATAACGACTTTTGCTGAAAAAATAATCAATTAATATTATTTTTATAAAAAAAAATGGAGCTTTGCTAGAATATTTGAGATTTAGATCTATGTAATAATAACTTAAAAAAAATGAAGGTAAAAAGCAAAAGAAGAACAAAAAAGGGTTAGAGAAAGAGAGGCAGACGTACTTAAATGATGGTTGCAGTGAAGAAGTGAAGAAGAAAACAGGGTTTTTCAATTTTATTTTTATTATCTTTTTTTAAAAAAATTAATTAAGTATATAAGATGGAAAACAAAAAAAAAATGATTTTTAATTGCTATACGCGCTCAAGGAGTGTGGAACACACTTTTTTTGCCATGTCAGCATTTTGTGTCTAATAGGAATGATTTTTGAATAAATAAGGTGTTCAATAGGTACAAGCCCTAGTTGAGGTGTCTAAGTGAAATATGCGGACAACTTTAAGTGATCGTAGATGACTTAAGCCTTATTTATGAGTTTCCATCAATACACGTGCTTTAGGTGTCGTAGAAGATCTAGGATCTACAATGTATTAAGAGTTATAACTTCATGGAGAATAACCTCTCTTACATCATCTATGCTCGATCGTCATAATCAGCCAATTATTCCAAAAGCGACATAACTGTCAATACTCATATCCATGTCTTTACTATCTATAAACTTATTTCAATATTCACACAATTCTCATCCTTGTATCAGGCGATCTCGATGTATTGTACCAATAAGGACTTGGCCTGAACATAAGTGAACAATATCTCTCGAGTTTCTCCCACTAGTTTGATATCTATATCCTCAAGTGTGTGCACATCTTAGGTAAAAAATCTATTAGCAAGGGTTATATGTCAAATGGCCCATGGATTTGCTACTCAATGCATCTGCCTTAATATTGTCATTTTTCATATAACACCAAATAGTAAATTTTATAGTCATCGAGTAATTTCCTTCGGTGGTGTAAATTGGAATATCAAATCTTTATGCTCAAACATGAATACCAAGCTCTCATAGTTTGTAAAATTTCATTGGTTCCATTGTATATAGTGCATCTCAATCTCTACTACAATCATTGGGACTATCTTCAAATTATCAGTGGGATAATCCTGCTCTAACTAGTTTAACTTTTTTTTTTGTAACATAAGCTATTACACAATCATTTTATGTGAAAACATATCCTAATTTCATCCTCAAAGAATCACAAAGCACCGTAAATTTTTCGGAACCTAACAGTAGCACTAAAACTGGTATGGTGGTCAATAGGTCTTGAGCTTTAGTAAGCTCTATTTAAATTCTTTTTTCCACAAAACTTTAAGTTTGAATCTTTTTCTTTTTGTGCTAACTTGGTCAGTTACACTATCTTTCTAAAGACATCCTCCAACAAACATTAGTTGAAGATTGTCAAGCTCAAAAAGGTGAGTTCTTATAGTGTCTGAACCAAAGTATTGAGACTATCTTTGTGTTCATTCCAGCCATGAGAATACACTCATATATGATCACTAACCATCGACACATATTTTTCATGTAACATGAGCATATGTAAGTCCAAAAGATATCCCGTAGAACCCTTTAAAGCATCTGCCGAGTTTTTGAAAGTTATCTTAAAATATTTCCTCCATTTCGAGACTTATGGGAACCAATCAAAAGATCAATATTGAGAATTATGCGGCTCCATGTAATAACCAAATAGGTCAATTATACGAGGCAATGTCATATATTGCCGAATATTACATCCTTCAACTTTTAGTAGTCAATATAAATATATACTCTCAAGTATCTATCCCTTTTTTCCCACAAAGGTATTTGTGTCAAATTGGGTTCTAGAATGCCCATTTCACTAGGTCGGACAACTATTTCTTAGCTCTTTCAACTCCATTGGTGTCATATGATATGGAGGTATCTAGGTGTCAAGTGTCAATCATTATAACAATACATTTCTCACATATGCAGTGATCATGAAAAATCCATATGATACACATAAAAATCAAATCCTCTTACTAACGGTTCTTTCCAACTAGGTGTATTATTTATTTCACGCCTTACCATAGATAAAAGAGCATATCATTTTTTTCTTCACCATAGATAGGAAGCATATCATTTTTCTTCACTGATCGTTAAGTCATTACGATAAATGACAAATCCTTCATTATTCATGTAACTTCCTTTCCTCTTCTTTTGAAAAAAAATAGATTCGTTGGTTGTCTCGAATAACTATCTTCTCAGGAGAATTGAAGTACTTTGGGAAGAAGATACCCATCCACATGCAACGTCATAATAAATTAACTATGTATATACAATGTCATACCCCGAGGCTACCCCCTTGACGTAAACATGGGATCTAGGATCACGAGTGACCCCAAACTAACCCTGAGTTGGCATACCATAAGCATACTAAAATATACTGAAATAAGAGATACTTGCGGAAGATTAAATCATAAGTTAAACTGAATTATGGGGAATTCCCAATAGTCTGAATATATGAAATGTTCTAAGAGTTCAATGCCAACTGAAAGATCAAACTCAAATCTAAAGCTAAATCTAATACTACGTCTGAAATAAACCTCTAACTAACTAGAGATGTTGGAACATGGACCATCTAACTCTAGCAAAACTGAAGCTAAAAATGAAAGACTGAATGTAAAAGAACATGTATGTTGTACTCGAAGAATGAGGACTCGCAACTAATAATGCTGAATACGGATCGGGAACTGTTCTACACGTGATCTGAATGCTGAGGACTTGAACCTACATCATGAAAAGATGTAGTGCAGAGTATGCATCAGTACTTGAAAGGTACTGAGCATGCAAGATAGGATAAAACTGAACAAACATATAACTGAACAAACCATACTAAGCAATGATATAATGTGAGCATGATGAAGATGCTGAAATATACTGAATATGAACTAAACTGAATGCAATGACCAAGTACATAACATGCTGAAACTGAATACTAAAATATATCTGAAAACCTGGTCAAATGAACTAGAGTCTAACTGTGGGAGCTACTATTAACCGACATAAAACCATGTGAGCTAATGTGGAGTCCGATGTATACGCCTCATCGAGAGGACCCAATATACCTTGCCAGGGATATAAAGACATGAATAACGTGATCACTAAAATCTGATGCCCATAAAGGGAACTTACAAACCTATGGGAGCACGTAGTTCTGGGACTATGAGGATGACTGACCCTAGTCTAACTCGGTGTTATGCCTACTCCAAACTAAAAATGTGTACAATACAACATAATGAAATATATTGGATATCTCAATATTCTGACATGCTAACTGAAAATGCAATATAAAAGTACTTATAATGAAACATTTGACACTTGAGGCATGTATATCTGTTTATGTGTCCTAGCTAGTGTATTTCATGAACTGAACGAATCTACTCAACTAGGGTTCTGAGTTTCATGCAAGGAACTAAGCAAAAGTGTTATGAATACATGATAATTTGGTTAAGAACACTACAATAGCTAAATCATCAGAATTATCTGAAGTTCTAGAAACCCTAGGTCTAAGCACTATATAGGGAATCAAGAATCTAACTGAATTCTAGGGACCTAATGGGTGAAATGAACCCACTAGTGAAATCTCATATACCTTGTGATGAATTCCATGGAGAAATCTTTCGATTTCGGGGTTGGAACTGAGGAAAATTTGTTGCATTCGTGTAGAGGGTTTGGTCGACTGTTTCTCTTCTTTTCGTTCAAATTGGATGAAGTTTGGACAATGAATCGCTTAGGGTAGGATCTGATTAAATTACTAGGCTTAAACCGACCAAAACGACATAGTTTAGGTGTTTAATGCACAGGGGAAAATACCAAATAACCCCTGACTTAAAAGTTGTTGGGGCCAACGACAGGCCTGATCGACAGATTGTAGATGAACCTACGATCTATTCTGGTCAGCCGTCTTTCGGCTTCAGAGGATTGGCTTTTGGGATCATGATCCACGACCCATGGTTTGACCTACGGTCCGTAGGTCTGGCCATGGGTTGTGCCTTGGTTGAATTTTCTGGGTTTCAGGGATGGAGTTACAGGTGGGCAACCACGGACCCCAGGTGGGGTCCGTGGGTCAACCTACGGTCCGTTTATGGCCTCCGTTGGTGGCACCTGCAACTTCTGAAAATTTGTATTTTGTCTGTTTTAGAATCTGGGTTGTTACATTAAACTTGGTATCAGAGCTAGGTTTAAGAGACCTAGAATGTGTGAAAAGCCGAACAAAGTAGAGTCCCTTTCATGAGTGTGAAGCGCACCAGACCTATGAGGGGGAGGCTATGAAGTATTTTAGGAAAAGCTTCACTTTCTTGTTGTTCTTATCGTGCGCGGTATGATCTCCTTTCTAACTCGACATTATTTGTTTCAGATTATGCCTTCTCGTAAGGCTTATGCAAGGAATGTTAATGCCCGTAATAGTGACGCAGTTCCTCCAGTCCCAGACCATGAGGTTTTGAATATAGAGTTTCGAAATGCTATTAAGCTTTTGGCTTAGAGTGTAGCCAACCAGAACAATCAACAGGTTCAGTTATTGCAAATACTAGTGGTGCATCAGTGACAGTTAGGATCCATGATTTTCTTAGGGTGAATCCACCTGAGTCGCTAGGTTCGCAAGTTGTTGAAGACCCACAAAACTTCATTAATGAGGTCAAGAAGATTTTTGGAGAGATGCAAGCGACTAGAAATGATAGGGTAGAGTTGGCATCCTACCAACTTAAGGATGTGGCTCACATATAGTTCACACAGTGGAAGGAAAACAGGGGTGAGAATGAAGCTCCTGTGACTTGATAGTGTTTCACCGAAGCTTTTCTGGACATGTTCTTTCCAAGAGTGTTGATATAGTTAAAAGTTCAAGAGTTCATTAATTTGAGACAAGGTTCGATGTTAGTCCAAGAATATGGACTCAAGTTCACTCAGATCTCCAGGTATGCTCCACATATGGTTGCCAATCCCAGGGCACAAATGAGTAAGTTCCTATTTGGGGCATGTGACTTGGTGAAGACAGAGTGTAGAAATGCTATGTTACTGTTTGGGGCATGTGACTTGGTAAAGTCAAAGTGTAGAAAAGCTATGTTGTTAGAAGATATGAATATCTCTAGGCTCATGACTCATGCTCAATAGGTTGAGGGAGATAAGCTTAGAGAGTTAGCTAAGGACAACAAAAGGGCTAGAACAGGGAACTACGTGTACTCTTAGCAGAAATTGGGTGGTGGAAATCGCTGGCAATTTCAGCAAAGGTCTTCAGCTCTAGCACCTTCATCAGCTAGCGCTCCATCCTCTAGGTTTCGACAAGATCAGAAAGGTAGGGCATCAGGGTCTAAGTCTCAGGGGAGTGTTTCAGGTAACAAGACCTATCAAACTTGTCCAAAGTGTGGTAAGAACCATCAGGGCGAGTGTCTTGCAGGCAAGCAATGATGTTTTGGTTGTGGTCAGACTGGTCACAGGTTGAGAGAAAGTTTTTTTTCTAAACAGGGATAGGGAGGTAATAATAGTTGGGGTCATTCTACAGCTCCAGCAACACCAGTAGGTCACCCAACTCAGCAGGGTGCTTCATCTAGTACAGGTGGCGGTCAGCACCATAATATGTTGTATGCTCTCCAGTCTCGCCAGGTCTAGGAAGATTCTCTTTATGTGGTCATTGGTACATTTTGAGTCTTTCATTTAGATGTTTATACTTTATTAGATCCACATGATACTCTTTCCTTTGTAACTATATATAGCAGTGAACTCCGGTGTTAGTCCAGAAACTCTCGCAGAACCCTTCTTAGTCTCTACTACAATTGGTGACCCAGTTATAGCTAGACGGGTATACAAAAATTGCCCTAACACAGTCTCTCAGAAATTCATCTCAGCAGATCTTGTAGAGTTAGAAATGCTAGAGTTTGATATCATTCTAGGCATGGATTGGTTACATTCTTGTTATGCCTCAGTCGATTGTAGAATTAGGATCGTTCGTATTTAGTTTCCAAGCGAACTCGTTGTAGAATGGAAAGGTAGTAGCTCAATGCCTATGGGTCGATTGATTTCCTACCTTAAGGCCATAAAGATGATTTCTAAGGGGTACATCTATCATTTAGTTTGGGTTAAAGATTCAAGCTCTGAAACCCCAACTTTTGAGTCAATTTCACTAGTAAATGAGTTTCTCAAAGTATTTCCAGAAGATCTTCCCAGAGTTCCTCCCGAAAGGGAAATTGACTTCAGAATTGATCTCCTTCGAGATACACAACCTATTTTGATTCCTCCTTATAGAATGGCTCCAACCGTGCTTAAGGAATTGAAGGAACAGTTGAAAGACCTTCTAGATAAGGGCTTCATCAGACCCAATATTTCTCAATGGGGTGCTCCACTGTTGTTCGTGTAAAAGAAAGATGTCTCTCTTAGGATGTGTATTGGCTATCGGCAGTTGAACAAAGTCACAATCAAGAATAAGTACCCTATCCCCAGGATTTATGACTTATTCGACCAACTTCAGGGTGCTAGTCATTTTTCAAAAATAAACCTCATATCCGGTTATCATCAACTCAGAGTTAGAGATAGTGACTTCCCGAAAACAACCTTCAGAACTTGGTAAGGTTATTATGAATTTGTAGTTGTGTCATTTGGACTAACCAATACTCTTGCAGCTTTTATGGATTTAATGAACAGTGTGTTCAAGTAGTATTTGGACTTGTTCGTCATCATTTTTATTGATGATATTCTCATTTACTCTAGGAATGAGGAAGAACATGCAATCATTTGAGGGTTGTTCTGCAAACTCTCAAAGATCGCCAGTTATTCGCTAAGTTTAGCAAATTCGAGTTTTTGTTTCAATTAGTTGCTTTCCTTGGGCATATAGTGTCTAGCGAAGGGATTCGAGTGGATTCTCAGAAAATAGAGGCATTGAAACAATGGCCTAGACCCACTACTCCTATAGATATCAGAAGTTTCTTGGGTTTAGCCGGTTATTACAGAAGGTTCGTGGAAGGATTTTCATCCATAGCTTCTCCATTGACTAAGTTGATTCAGAAAAAGGTTAAGTTTAGGTGGTTAGATGAGTGTGAGAAGAGCTTCTCAGAATTGAAAACTAGGCTTACTACAACTCCTTTTTGACTCTACCAGAGGGTTCAGACGGTTATGTGATGCATCTAGATTCGGCCTAGGTTGTGTGTTGTTGCAGCGAGGTAAGGTTACATATTATGCTTCTAGACAACTTAAGGTACATGAAAAGAACTATCTGACTCATGACCTTGAGCTTGCAACTGTAGTATTTGCCATAAAGATTTGGAGACATAACTTGTATGGTGTTCACGTAGATGTGTTCACAGACCATAAGAGCCTTTAGTATGTGTTCACCCAGAAAGAGTTGAATATTCGCCGAAGGAGATAGCTTGAATTCCTCAAGGACTATGATATGAATATGCCTTATCATCCTAATAATGCCAATGTAGTAGCTGATGCTCTTAGCAGACTATCTATAGGTAGTGTAGCACATGTTGAGGAAGTAAGGAAGGAATTAACAAAGGATGTTCACCGGCATGCTCGCTTCAGAGTTTTCCTTATGGACATATCAGATTATGGTATGATAGTTCAGAATGGTTCAAAATATTCATTGGTAGTAGAGGTTAAGGAAAAACAAGACGGTGATCCTATATTGCTTCAATTTAAGGGTGCAGTTCATCAGCAGAAGGTTGAGGTTTTCTCCCAAGGGGGACATGGTGTTCTTCGCTACCACGGTCGTTTATGTGTTCCTAAGGTGGGTGAATTGAGACAGTAGATTCTTATAGAAGCCCATAACTCCAGATATTTTATTCATCCAGGTGCCACTAAGATGTACTGTGATCTGCGGGAAGTCTTTTTGTGGAATTGCATGAAAAGGGATATAGCAGATTTTGTGGCTAAGTGCCCTAATTGTCAAGAGGTGAAGGTAGAACATCAGAAACCAAGAGGTATGACTCAAGAGATTAACATTCCTATATGGAAGTGGGAAGTGATAAATATGGATTTCATTACGAGTTTACCTCGCACTCGCAGACAACATGACTCCATTTGGGTGATAGTATATAGAGTTACCAAGTCCGCTAATTTCTTGGCTATCAAGACTATAGATTCGGCGGAGGACTACGCAAAGCTTTACATTAGTGGGATAGTCAAGTTGAATGGGGTTCCTTTGTTTATCATTGATAAGTCCACAATTTGTACTCATTTAGGGCTTTATTTTGAACAAGTTAGTGTCCTTAAATGCATATTTTGCCTCAATAACTAATGTAAATCCTTAAGTTTCAAGTATTTGAGTTGAGAGACAAAGCATGGACACTATGAAGCAAAAAGGAACAAAGCAGCTGAAAAGAACGAAGAAAAGAAGGACTGAGGATCGCCTAATGCATTAGGCGATTCGCCGAATGGCCTTAACCTCATCCAAAGTTCCAGTGTGCTTAGCCCTGAAGGAAAATATCAAGTTGGCGATGAAAGGGAGCAGTCGGTGCGTCACCAAACAGTTCCGCGAAGCAACACCATATCGCCCAATGAGTCAAAACGCGAAGATGTTGAAGGCAAAAGCTGAAAGGTGATGAACAAGACCAAAGGGCAGATCGTCGAGTGCATCCGCGATCCTGATTAACTGCACCGAGTGATCCTTCGCAGCACAAATTTTCAAAAACTATAAATACCAATTTAATTCTGTAGCTTAAAGGGAAGTTGTAGCAAATTATTACTGGATTTTTAGAATATTTTCGTTTTGAGTTCTTAGAGTTTTTGAGACAATGTTCTTGAGCTTTGATGATTTTGAAGGTTTTCAATTCCAAGAAATTGGAAGTGGGTCATAAAGAATCTTCATCCTTGACGTGTTTAAAAACATTATTTATCGTACCCATTTGATGGAAATACTTATCGGTATCAATTTCTATCTCTTTTTCATGTCTAGCTAAAACCCCAATTCTTGGGGTGTGATTATGTGAATATGGGTTAAATTTACTTTTGGGTCTTACTAATTAATAGTTAATTTCTGTTTAAATGTAACTTCGTTCAGTATTTGTGTATGAATTTAATGGAATTGTAGTTGCAAATATGATTTCATCTTCGTGTCTTTGGCTTGCTCGAGAGAGAGGTCTTACGACCAAAACTACTGAATCGATAGTCGTTGGTTATTGGGTCATCATGGGTTCAGCTTAAGAGAGTGAACCCTAGACCTTCTCCCACACATTTAGCTCTAGAGAGTGAACGGGCTAAGGTGAAGGCTGGGAATCATTGCGGCTTATCGGTGTTCGAGAGAAACCCATTCGATTCGGGGTAAGTTACTCGAGAGAGAATTTACCCCCCACTAAAGTCTAGCTTAGTTACAAATTTACAGCGATTTACTATCAATAACATGTACCCGATAGTTTTAGTTGAGCCCATATTCCTGTCACATCCCAAGAATCCCGTCTCCCTAGCTCGCATCTTTATATTTTTGCTATTTTTGTTTTATTAGTTAATTACAAACCCTCCATTGATAATTGACATTTGTGTCACTTCTTGATTTAGTATGCTTTTACTCGTAAATATTTATAGCTATGATTGACTAGAGCATAATTTTACTTTTCTATTTAATTCTTGATTACTAACCTCTCCCTTGGGACTCGACCCCAACCCATTCAGTTGGGTTAAATTACTACACACGATCGTTGACACTTGAAATGTAAGTTGTGTTTTCGATTACGTCAAACATGAAAATGGCACCGCTGTCGCGGAGTGGTGTTAGTTGAGAATTTTTAGTTAAGTAGAATTTTTGTTCTTGTTAATTATAGTTTTACTTAATTTCTAGTTTTTCTATTTCTTGATTGTGTTGAAAACAGGAAGTATGAGCGTCAACGGCAGCAATGTCAGCCAAGTAGGCCATCAAGACGACATCGGAAACCTCAACGATGTCAATGAGCCTCAGGCTAATGACCCCCATCTCATGGGCGGTATTGGTGCCATTCGCTTACCTCCGGTCGAAGGGAATGCGGTATTTCTCATCACGAGTACTATGTTGCAACTCTTACAACTAAAGGGTCTTTTTTAGTGATTTGGTTCATGAGGATCCCTATGAGCTCATTAGAAACTTTGTGGATGTATGCGGACCATTCTCTTTCAAGAATATCTACCAAGAATCAGTTTGATTGTGGTTGTTCCCATTCACGTTAATGGGTGAGGCGTGCAAGTGGCTGGCTGAATTGCCACGTGAATCAATCACTTCGTGATAAGAGTTGGTCACCGCATTTCAAGTGTGATTTTTCCCTCCCTAGAAGATGATGACTCTTCGGGATAGCATTCAGAGCTTCACGCGTCTAGAAGGCAAGCCTATCAATGAAAATTGGTTGTGATTCAAAAAGTTAGTGCTTCAATGCCCAACCCATGGCTTGCCTGATAACGTGTTGCTGCAGTATTTTTACCAGAGTCTAGATTCGGTAAATAATGGTGTTGCTGACAAACTCTCTCCGGGGGGTTTGATTCAACAACTTTATGTGATAGCTGCTCAACTCTTAGATGGCATGACTACCATAAACAGGGCGTGGTATACCCGTGAAGACCAGGTCTCCCCTCCCATGTTCAAGTTAACTAAAGAACAAATGGAGAAGGACCAAGAGAGGGACCAAAATATGGCCAAGATCATGACACAACTTGATAATTTGTCTCAAAATGTCATGGGAGCTGGTGCTCGTAGTCTCAATGCCGTGGGTGTCGGGTGTGCTAACTCGGATGAGTCAAAGTTTGAAGCCTTGTATAATGAAGAAGTAAATTTCCTAGCTAACCAAGAAGGTGTCTACCGTTCAAACTACCCGAGGCAGGGTGGTAACCAAGGTTGGGCTAGAGATGAAGGTTGGAAGGATCGAGACCGTGAATGGAGGGACCATAATCTGAATTGGAAGGATAGGGAGAAGGATATATATGTGCCTCCCCACGAGCGCCAAAAGCCAAAGGATTCAAAAGGTGGTAGGTCTGAGGATATGCTATCTCGTATCCTCAACAAAGTTGAAGGGTCAAACAAGATTTTAAAAGAAATGAAAGAAGATGTGTTGACCTTTAGCCAGACCGTCACCTCCCATTCAGTGTCGATCAAGTAGTTGGAGACCCAAATGGTTCATATATCGTCTCATCTCAACCAGACACAACAAGGGGCTTTGCCTAGTGACAGTATGGCTAACCCCAAGAATGAGGTTTGAAGGTGGACTTGCGTCGTACTGCGACGTTAACTAAGGCGCTGCTTGGGAGGCAACTCTAGACCCTTTTTTACTTTATTGTGCTTTGATAAAATAATGGTGTGTTGTTTATGTAGGTGGAAGTGTGGAAAGTGTTTGAAAAGTGCAGATTGGCGAGCATCAGGTTCATTCAATGAATCGCTGAAGAGGTCGGCGACCCGGACCTAAACCTCCGACAGACTCAAGATAATTTTACATTGGAGTCTGTAAAACTTGGCCAGCCTAGGAAATTATTGGCGAATAGCCGACCATATCGGCGATCCTGATAGAGACCACTATTTGGACCCTCACAAGAACTGGAGGTCCTGTAAAATTTGGCGAGGTGAATGACTACTCAGAGTTTCGCCGAGTAGCTTGGTGAAGCATGACTAATGTTGTCCAATGGACGTGAACTGGACAGTTTTTCTGGCCAAATGTTTAAAAGTTTTAAATTCATTCACTTTCCTTCACTTTTTATCTTCCCAAACTCACACCCACACTCTAGTTTCTATATTTCTTGCATTCTAGAGTATTTTACTTGTTGATTGGTGCTCGAATTGTGGATCAATTTGCCGCCTAGCATTTAAATCTTCATTAATCGGCATCAAAGGTTGGTTTTTTGAACCCCGAGAATATTTTATCGAAATTGTACTCATTTGCAATGATCTTATCATGTGGTTGTGTGGTGAGCATCTGATAGAAGTAGTATGTTTGAATTCCTGATTTAATTTGATAATCTTTCCCATAATGTTTTGATTGTCGAAATCCCATCTGCTTGTGCTTAAAATGAAGTACTTGTCGTGGGTATTATGATTTGGTGTTATGAGTCTGAGCTTAATTAAACTAGTGCATGCTTTGATGTCATTTTCGGGGGTTACGAGGTTGAATTTGAGAAGTTGGGTTGAAAATAGACATGTTGGGCCGTTTGGCGAGCTGGGTCAAGCTCCCTGAACCACTCGACGGGTCAACTAATGTCCCCATCTTGCCTTTAATTTCATGCTTTATTTGATGATTGATTTTGTAACTTTCGGTGAGAAGTCTGATATCGCTGAAAGCAATCGGCGACTCGTCGAAAGTCTTCTTTCTCACCCTTGTCTGCTCCCCTATATCCCTTTACACTATAGCTTTCAGCGAACTAACCCTTGATCACTGCATGACGTCAGCAATGCGCCGACCGAGTCGGCGAGTTTAACTCCAACTGATTTTCTATGCATCTATAAAATGTTTTTCTAACCTTGTCTCGAAGTTGCAGACATGGCAAAACCTAAGGTTACAGGTCAAAACAGGCCACCCCGAACAAAGGGAAAGAGGATCGTCGCCAATGTAGAGGCAGCTGCATCCAAAAGCAAAGCTACCAAACCTCTCACATCTAGTGGGAAGAAGGATAAAGGAAAGGGCAAGGAAGCGCGAGGAGTCTATGCATCTTCTTGTCGGAAGCCCATTTCAACTATTCCACAAAACCCTAATGTTCCTTCATGGGCCCGGACGTTTTATGTAGTTGTGCAAGCCTTTTGGGCGGATTTGCAGGTGGCCACTCCTAGTGGGCCTGAGACTGTTGATGCTTTTGAGATAGTTTCGGATACTGATGCCCACATCTCGAGCGCTACTCCGGGCATTGATGCTGAAACAGATAGAGCGACTGGTTAGACAAGATCCCCTCTTTACCTCCCTCTATGTCTTACTTTATTTTAAATTTTGGATAATGTTGTTTGCATTTGAGGACAAATACTTTTATTTGTTGTGGGATGAGGCCCACATTTGTGTGCTTTTGTGACTGATGTTTTGGTCGTGTATTTGGGTTGTAAGCCATAGTGTAGTGTTATACACTACTTTTCACGGATGTTTAAGCTTATGGCTCCCTATGCTTTAATTACAAATGATTTTTGACCCTTCCAAAAAATTTCGCCACCTCTTGTATGTACTTGAATGTGGCAGTTCTTTGGCAAATTTGAGTATCGGTTTTGATCAATTTCGATGACTCAAATAGTGCTCATAATCGAACAAATATGAATGTGCGGCTACGATGAGACAAAGTTAAGTTACATAGTCAATATGTGAACTCTTTGCATATTGTTATGACTAGCCAAGTATCAAATTGATTCTCTTGTGATGAACGTTGCACACTGGCAAAACTGTGAAGTGTTGTTTGACTTTGGTGTCGATGCCTTGTCTGATGAGCTTATCATGAACTATACATGATGACAACTAGAATTTTCCCCATTGGTCTGGTCGACTAAGTAAGGCTATCTTTTGATATGATCTTAGGCAACTTCGAAGAGTGTGAGCCAATTTGACATATACCTCTTTTGTGGCCTACCTTGTGAGCGTGTGTGAACCTCTTTTGAACACCCCTTGAGCTTTACCCTTCTTTGGAAGAAACTTGATGAAAACATGACCTTTCTTAATCCACTGCCTATAATCCTCTTAATTCGTGGCTGATTGAATAGCCAACTTAGGCCAAAAGCCTAAGTTGGAGGTGTGGTGAAAAGAGAAGGCAAGTCAAGAAGTGCTAGAAAAGTCCCCTCTAACCCATGGTGTTGAGAAAAATGGAACCCCTCCATACAAAAAAAAAGAGAAAAAGAGAAGAAAAGAATGAAAAGAAAGAGTCGTGGAATAAATTTTATGAAAATGTGAAAAGGAATGGGATTCCAAACATTCCATGGAGAGTGAATAACGAGATGACTTATGAGCACTAAAGAAAATGATGAAAGTAGAGGAAAGAAAGTGTTATGAGCACCACATTTCATGGGGATAAAAGTCACCGACCCTAAATGACCATACATTTGCAGTCAGCCCCATTACAAGTCTTGAAAAGACCTTTTTAATCTTGAGTGAGGTGAAGCAATTGTCAATTGGAAAATACGGGCAAACCTATGGGTGAAAGCATATGCATAGTGTTCTTCTTTGTGAGTGTGAGCGTTGCATTTGATTCCAGAACTTTAAATGATTAAACCATTGTGTGTGAAAATGGAATCATTCTTTTATGTGAGGGCATGTGAATAACTTTGTTGAGCTTGAACTAGCATTTGAAGCAAGTATTGTGAGCATGAGAATATTTGATAATGGTGTGTCACAATTTGAGTCTCTGAGTACACAATTGATCCTTGCATGAGTAAATTAAGTCTTGTGTGTACATCCATTATTGAGTCTCGTGTAGCACTGTTTGAGACATCCTTTTTGAACTGCCGAACTTGAGTTTTACTTGAGGACAAGCAAAAGTTTAAGTTGGGGGTGTTGATGAGTCCACAATTTGTACTGATTTAGGGCTTTATTTTGATCAAATTAGTGTCCTTAAATGCATATTTTTCCTCAATAACTAATGTAAATCCTTAAGTTTCAAGTATTTGAGTTGAGAGACAAAGCATGGACACTATGAAGCAAAAAGGAACAAGGCAGCTGAAAAGAACGAAGAAAAGAAGGACTGAGGATCGCCAAATGCATTAGGCGAGTCGCCGAATGGCCTTAACCTCGCCCAAAGTTTCAGTGTGCTTAGCCCTGAAGGAAAATATCAAGTTGGCGATGAAAGGGAGTAGTCGGCGCGTCGCCGAACAGTTTCGCGAAGCAACACCATATCGCCCAATGAGTCAAAATGCAAAGATGCTTAAGGCAAAAGCTGAAAGGCGATGAACCAGACCAAAGGGAGGATCACCGAGTGCATCGACAATCCCGACTAACTACGCTGAGTGGTCCTTCGCAGCACAAGTTTTTTAAAACTATAAATACCCATTTAATTCTGAAGCTTAAAAGTAAGTTGTAGCGAATTAGTACTGGATTTTTAGAATATTTCAGTCTTGAGTTCTTAGAGTTTTTGAGATATTGTTCTTGAGCTTTGAAGATTTTGAAGGTTTTCAATTCCAAGAAATTGGAAGTGGTTCTTGAAGAATCTTCATCCTTGACGTGTTTAAAGATATTATTTATCGTACCCATTTGATGGAAACACTTATCGGTATCGATTTCTATCTCTTGTCTAGCTAAAACTTCAATTCTTGGGGTGTGATTATGTGATTATGGGTTGAATTTATTGTTGGGTCTTACTAATTAACAGTTAATTTATTGTTTAAATGTGATTTCGTTCAGTAGTTTTGTATGAACTTAATGGAATTGTAGTTGCAACTATGATTTCATCTTCGTGTTTTCGGCTTGCTCGAGAGAGAGGTCTTACGACCAAAACTACTGAATCGATAGCCGATGGTTATTGGATCGTCGTGGGTACTACTCGAGAGAGAGTGAACCCTATACCTTCTCCCACACATTCAGCTCGAGAGAATGAATTGGGTAAGGTGAAGGTTGGGTATAATTGCAGCTTATCGATGTTCGAGAGAAACCGATTTGATTCGGGGTAAGTTGCTTGAGAGAGAATTTACCCCCACTAAAGTATAGCTTAATTACAAATTTACAGCTACTTACTATCAATAACATGTACTCGATTGTTTAGTTGAGCCCATATTCCTATTACATCCCAAGAACCCCGTCTCCCTAGCTCGCATCTTTATATTTTTTCTATTTTCGTTTTATTAGTTGATTACAAACCCTCCATTGATATTTGACATTCGTGTCACTTCTTGATCTAGTATTCTTTACTCATAAATATTTATAGTTGTGATTGACTAGAACATAATTTTACTTTTCTATTTAATTCTCTATTACTAACCGTTCCCTTATGACTCAACCCCAACCCATTCGGTTGGGTTATATTACTACACACGATCGTTGACACTTGAATCTAAAGTTGTGTCTTTGATTACGTCAAACATCAATCATCTCAGATAGAGTTCCTTAGTTCACCTCTCATTTCTGGAAATCATTTGAGAAAGGTTATGGTACTCAAGTTATTCTCAGCACAACATTTCATCCATAGACAGATGGTGAGGCAGAGCATACCATTCAGACTTTAGAGGAAATGTCTAGAGCTTGCGTGATTAATTTTAAGGGAAACAGGAATGAAAACCTACCGCTCATAGAATTTGCCTACAATAATAGCTACCATTCCAGTATCCAGATGGCCTTTTATAAGGCATTATATGGGAGTAGGTGCAGTTCTCCAGTTGGTTGGTTTGAAGTAGGTGAAGCAGCCTTGATAGTGCTAGATTAGGTTCATGATGCTTTGGAAAAGGTTCAGCTCATCAGAGATAGACTTAAGAGATCCCAGAGTCATCAGAAGTCCTATCCAGATGTAAGGAGATGGGACTTGGAGTTCCAAATCGATGATTGGATTTTCTTGAAAGTTTCACCTATGAACAAAGTGATGAGATTTGGCAAGAAAGGGAAGCTTAGTCCTAGATATGTAGGCCCTTACAGGATCTTGAAAATGGCTGGTAAAGTGGCTTATGAGTTAGAGTTGCCAACTAAACTAGCAGCAGTTCATCCAATCTTTCACATTTCCTTGTTGAAGAAGTGTGTAGATGATCAAGCATCTATAGTCCCACTAGAAAGTGTGGTGTGAAGGATAGTCTGACTTATGATGAGGTGATAGTTGAAATTCTTGATCATTAGGTTCGAAGGTTGAGAAACAAAGAAGTCGCTCTAGTTATGGTTTTGTGGAGGAGTGAGTCTGTAGAGGGAGCTACTTGGGCAGCAGAAGCAGCTATGAAGGCCAAGTATCTTCATCTCTTTCCTTCCGATTCCATTCCAGCTTGAGGCAATAGTTCCTCTCCAGTCTTTCAGTTACCCTTGCGTAAATTCAGTCTTAGTATCATGTTCCTTCAGTTATACTTGCATTTTCAGCGTATTTTCATGTTCTTGGAACTTAGTTTAGTCAGATTTCAGTTTCCAATACCTAGTGGTAGGGATTGCAGCTCTTTCCCCCATATTCAGGTAGTTTAGTCTTCATTCGAGGAAGAATGTTTCCAAGGGGGAGAAAATGTAACACCCCAGATTCTAAAATAGACAAAATGCAGATTTTTAGAAGTTGCAAGTGCCACCAACAGAGGCCACCTGCAGACCGTAGGTTGAACCACTGACCGTGAGTGGGTTCGTGGTTGCCCACCTGCAACTACCTCCCCAAAACTCCATAAAATTCAGCCAAGGCACGACCCACGGTTGGACCTACGGACCGTAGGTTAGAGCACGAGCCGTAGGTCAGACCACGAGCCGTGGTCCATGTCCGTGGATCATGACCCCAAAAGCCAATCCGCTGAAGCCGAACGACGGCTGACCAGGACGGACGTAAGTCCATCCACGGTCCGTCGGCCAGGTTCGTTGATTGCCCCGACAGCTTCTAAGTCAAGGGCTGTTTGGTCATTTCCCCTATGCGTTGGACACCTAAAACACATCGTTTAACCCCTAAACTATGTCGTTTTGGTCAGTTTAAGCCTAGTAACTTAATCAGATCCTACCCTAAGCAGTTCATTCTCCAAAGTTCATCCAATTAGAATGCAAAGATGAGGAGCAGTTGACCAAACCCTCTCCAAGAGTGCAGCAAGTTTTCCTCAGTTCAAGCCCCGAAATTGAAAGATTTCTCCGTGGAATTTGTCACCAGGTATGTGGTATTTCACTAGTGGGCTCCTTTCACCCATTAGGTCCCTAGAACTCAGTCACATTCCTGATTCATTGTATAGTACTTAGATCTAGGGTTTCTAGAACTTCAGATAATTGTGATGATTTAGCTGTTGTAGTGTTCTTAATCACATTATCATGTATTCGTAACACTTTTTCTTAGTTCCTTGCATGAAACTCAGAACCCTAGTTGTGTAGATTTGTTTAGTTCATGAATTACACTAGCTAGGACATATAAACAGATATACATGCCTCATTTTTCAAATGTTTCATTATCAGTTACTTTAATGTTGCATTTTTAGTTAGCATGTCAGAATATTGAGCTATCCCGTATATTTCAGTTATGTTCTACTGTACACATTTCCAGTTGGGAATAGGCTTAACACCAAGTTGGACTAGGGTCAATCACCCTCATAGTCTCCGAACTACGTGCCCCCGTAGGTTTGTAAGTCCCCTCAGTGGGCATCAGATTTTAGTGATTATGCCAGTCATGCGTTTATACCCTTGGCAAGGTATATTGGTCCTCTCGATGGGGAGTATACATCAGACTCCACGTTCGCTCACGTGGTTTTATGTCAATTATTAGTAGCTCCCACAGTTAGACTCTAGTGCATTTGACCAGGTTTTCTAATATATTTCAGTATTCAGTTTCAGCATGTTATGTACTTGGTCATAGCGTTCAGTTTAGTTCATATTCAATATATTTAAGTATCTTCATCATGCTCAGATTATATCATTGCTTAGTATGCTTTGTTCAGTTATATATTTGTTCAGCTTTATCCTATCCTGCATGCTCAGTACCTTTCAAGTACTGACACATACTCTGCACTACATCTTTTCGTGATGTAGGTTCAGGTCCTCAGCATTTAGATCACGTGTAGATTGGTCCCCGATCCGTACTCAGCATTTTCAGTGGTGAGTCATCATTCTTCGAGGACGACAAACATGTTCTTTTACATTCAAACTTTCATTTTTAGTTTCAGTTTTGCTAGAGTTAGCTAGGGGGATGTCCTAGCATCTCTAGTCAGTTAGAGGCTTATTTCAGACATAGTATTAGATTCAACTTTAGATTTGAGTTTGCTCTTTCAGTTGTTATTGAACTCTTAGTACATTTCATATATTCAGACTATTATTGGCTATTCCCCATAATTCATTTTAACTTATGATTTAAGCTTCCGCATAGTATCTTTTATTTCAGTATATTTTAGTATGCTTATGGTATGCCAACCCAGGGTTAGCTTGGGGTCACTCGTGATCCTAGGTTCCATGTTTACATCAAAAAGGTAGCCTCGGGGAGTGACATACAATCAGTTTAGTCCTTCTAACCCTTCTCTCAACTCAAATAGAGCAAGCTTCGTACGTCTACTTGTCTAGCAAATTAATATTCCCATGGAAGTTGCAGGTATTGTCTATTGTCTTAAGCAATCATATTTTATAACTCTTACTTGTACTAAAATTCCAATAGAAAGATTTCTTGATTTTGGCCTTCTTGAATAAATGCTTGGTTGCTCACTTAACACGTAACATATCTCCAATCTTTCTTGCAATAAAAACTACCTCGAAGTAGATTAAAGTCTTTCTATGTAGGGTTGTTCAAGGGACTAACCAACCTCCCAACAACCTCTAAACCATAAATACTTCGTTAGGTAATAAGTAGGGACCATATCTAGACAATTGAAAATTTTGGAGTCATATATCAGTTCAATACATTATTTGGAACAAATTTCTTAAAATCCTTATCAAGTTACATATTTCCAACTGTCAAGAGAGAAACAATCCATAAATAACTTAGTGAATCGCCTTAAGTCATTGGTGTTCTCCTATAGGTATTTTGAATAGTACCATATTATACCATGAATTTTGTCATGTTCACCATCTAAATGTTGCCAGAGTTGCAGTACACTTGTTGGAACATGCTAGAGCTCGTAAGGCCTTAAGTAATTCACACATGACCAAAAATTTAAGTATCGTTGAGTTGTTAGAACTTTAAAGGTTTCATCTTTATAATTTCTCGAGGCTACATTTTTTTTCTTTCGAGATAAACCAAAATATTTGTAGCAACCTGCAACTGGTCTTGGGCTTTATTTAGTTGCCTAACTCTATTCATTATGCCCATTATTATCTTTGGATCGGTACGGAAGGATAAGTGTCTTAATGGTAACTCTCTCATGTTCTAAAGTGCAGAGTAGTACTCTTTTCAGAAACTGATATATTACCAATCACATAAGTGCAAAAAAATTCCTCATAATAACATAACAACATCTTTATTGACATTTCCAACCACTTTTGTTTGTTCCCCTTAACTTGGAGAGAAAGGTGTTTACAAACATGACCCTTAATGCCTCCATACATTTGTACTATTCTTGTTATTGGATGACTAAGTTCAAGATATATGATAGAAAGATAAGCAATATTAGATTCATCTAGTTTACCCTTTTAGTCGCACACACAAGTTGGAGTAAGAAAGAAAAAAAAGACATATCCTATCACGTCCTCACAGAATCACGATTATAGAAATGGCCGGTAACATAACCATAATTGAGATTCTACTACTAACGTGTGCTCCATAAGTCACAAGAATAACCTAGTGCTCTGATACCAACTTTGTCACGACCCAAGTGAAGAACGCGACCGGCGCTAAGGGGGAAAATCCCAAATCAAGTATTGCCAAAATTCTACAGAAAATCGGGAAGCATTTCCTTTGTTTCTAGGCCTATCCTGAATTTTCCCTATTCAGAAAATCACAACACAACTAATAGAAACTATAAGCCACGACATAATATTCATCAATTATCTGATTGTCACGCAATAAAACCAATTCATCTCCAAATACGAAAAAAAGGTTCCAAACTAGTCACTTGACTACAATACAAAAGACTAATCATGACTCAAATAAAAGGAGTGACGAATGGAGAGACTCTAAGAGTTTTAAAAAAAACATAACAAATCAATAGATCTCTTGCCATGCAAAGCAATGCGGGGCTCACCAGATGCTACCAAATCACACTCTCTAGTTAATGAAATCCTTCTCAATACCACCTGAGTTCTCTATAAAAACAATAAGCGAGGAGTGAGATGCTAGCTCAATGAGTAATAATACTTAAGCACAACCATTTTAATGAGGGACAAGTCAGAAAACATGCTAGTATAATAATCATAATGATGAAATAATGCTCTTTCAGAAACAATAACAACATTGAATCTTATGTGCCTCATATAAGCAAAATCAATGTAAATACTTAATAGTAAACTCAAACAAACATGTCCATATCAAATCTTATAGCTGGGAGGTTTCTAAGTATGAATAATGTAATCAGTGTGACCTTCTCCTTAAGAAGTAACCAATAACAGTGAATTCCTCATAAAGGAGTTAAGTATTCATAACAGTAGATCCCTACTTGAGGGTTATCACTAACAGTAAACTAGTTCTACCTTCCTACTAGTAAGGTCTTTAAAAGTAATCTGTAACTACAAAGGTGCACCAGGTCTAACGAACCCGCCATTAGCTATGGGATTCATCAAGGTCTACTCACATTTATACTTTTCTTGTTATCAGTAGAAGCATTTCAAAATCAAACAGAGCATTTAAATCTTATCAAATCATAGCATTTCAAAGTTTAACACTCACCTATCAAAACACTATTTCTCAAATAAGTGTAAGACCTTTCAATAACAGTAATCATATTTTGTAAGAAAGAGAACATCTCAAATAATATTTTCAGTATCATAAGTAAAAGATTTGTCCCACATGCAAGTTCAAAATATTCAGTAACACATTTACTTTATAAACCATGTAAAAATCATGAAATTTATGAACTACAAATTGTGGTAAGATTACTGCTCACAGTACTCATGCCTAAATACCAAGCTTGTCACTCTAGTAATCCATATGAATTCCATTGGTCAATCTATAATCACATCATATCAATCTCGTGTTAAAATATCATTTAAGCAAATTCATAAATGTAGAACACCCAACCCTCGAGGTTTTATGATTAACTCTTCATTAATCAAATCATATCTATTAATGCTATGAATAAATTAATAAGTTCATATACTTAGCAGTTTCAACCTACTTAAAATTTGTTCATCCCATTCCTTACTGAGAAGTATACCAAACTGGTGCTTAAGACCAAGAAACAACCCACTACTAATTGATTTCTAATGATATCAAAATTATCTTTGTACCCAAAACCAAAAATCCATAATCATAAGAAGATAACTCAAGTAAAATTTATTAACCAGAGATTGACCTTTCTATAGCATGAGGTCTTCTACCAGAAGCTAGTGCGCAGTTCCAATTTCTTCAAAAGTTCTCGCAATACTTGAGCAATCTGATGCTATAAACAGTTATCGGCTACTATTGTGTTGCTTAATTATTAGCCTCTAGTAATTTTATTTCAACACCTAAAATAAATTACCTAAACCAATAATCTTGGAGAGGCTGTAGAAGAATGAAAAACAATAATGATTTACCTCAACCTGATAAAATCTACATGCACGCCATTCTCCTTTGTTTATGCCTCTCGCTTACACTTCCACTCTTTCTTCTCTATCCTTCTCTATTCGATCTTGTTAAAACAAAAAAAGATTTAGCTTTGTTCTCTTTTTTTTTTCTTCTAGTCACTGATGAAGACCCCTATCCCTATCCCCCTTTCTTTATTTTCTTTTGATTGTTGCCAGGCGCAGCTTTTCCAAATAGTGTTTTAGCCCAAATTTTATTTTAAAATAACTCCATTGGGTCAAAATAACAACCAATCAGCTTATTTCATTTTGAAACGGTATCAAATGATATATATGCCCTTATTATTTAATATATGGTATTACACTTATTTAACAGACAATACTATCCATGGTGGAAGGCAAGGATGGAAGATTTCATTCAAGCTGAAGACTATAAACTATGGATGAGAGTCACCGACAGACCTTCAATACCTACAATCAAAGACAACGAAGGAAAGGACATTCCAAAATTAAGTCTCAACATGGAGTTTCTGATTTCAAGATGCTAGGAAGAATGCCAAGGCTAAATGTATTCATGTATGTGGGCACAAATGTGAAATGTTTAACCGAATCTCAGGATGTACCTCTACCAAAGAAAAATGGGATACACTTCTAAACTCACATGAAGGTACTACTCAAGTTAGAAAGTTTTGAATTGCTAGACTTTGTACTTACTACGAGTCCTTAGAGATGAAGAATGTAGAATCACTTTAGGATATGATTACAAGATTCACTACAGTGGTAAACGAACTAATGTCTTTGGAAAAACTATACACTACAAAGGAACATGTAGATAAGGTTCTTCGAACTCTATCGAGATCATGGAAAATAAAAGTGACTGCAATAAGAGAGGCGAAAGAATTACCAAATATGACCATAGCTGAGATTGTAGGAAATCTAAAGACATATGAGATGATGTCATAAGCGCTAAGAAAAGTGAAGGAAATAAAGATAAAAGTCTTGCTCAAAGTTACTAACAAAGATGACGAAAATATAGCATTGATAAGTAGAAATTTCAAGAAATCCTTCAAAAAGGGTCTGAACTATGGAAAGAAATCTCCACTTGACAGGGAGAAAAGCATAGAAAAGAGTCAAAATGGTGGTTGCCCCATGTGGGAAGTTGAGTGGAGAAAAGAAGGGCTGAAAAGGAGAAAAAAGATCTGGCAAACAAAAGAAAAGGCAAAATAAAAAGGAAAATAATCAAGCTATGTATGTTGGCTGGGAACATATTCAGACAACTCTGAGGAGCAAGATCACATGGATTTCATGGCCATAAAAGATTTAGAACCAGAATCTGACCATGAAAATGAAGTAAAATAGGTAAATTTTTCTGACCTAAAACATAAGCTCAAATCATTCTCCAAAAAAAAATTATCTTCATTAGTGCATACTTTTATAAGTACTATACAAGAATTAAGTAGCGACAAGAATCAATTGTTAAAAGCTATGACTAGTTTAAAAATTGAGTACATTAATATGGAAAAAAAACCAACACTGATTTAATGGAGAAAGCAGACTTCTTCTAGAAAAGACTAAACAACTTGATTCTTGCAACTCATCTCTTAAGACAGAAATTCTGAAATTCAGTGTAATGAATAAGAAACAAGAAAAATTGAGTGAGCAGGATGTCAAGAAAATCAAAAGAGAATTATTGTCACAAAAGGAAAATTCTAGGAGGGTGAAACATGAAATAGTTAGAATTAAGCATAAGCTTCATCAGGAAAATAAATGGAAAAAATCCTCTATGGTTGTTACTCATCTAGGAAATAACACCCATAATAGCAAAACCGAAATAGGGTATGACAACCAAACCACAAAACAATCTATAACATTATGCACACTTTGTGGAAATATAGGCCATTCCAGGATTATGTGCCCACAAACCAGATACAACCAAAATAAAAAATGATAAAACCAAAGAAAAAGAAAAAGAAAGAAACACGTATAAGCCGGAAATAACCTATCTTCCTGAATGGATAAATAAGGATCTCATTCACCCTTTTGATCATAAGAGAGGAACAACTTAATCTGGGTTCTTAAATCTAACCCTTAAATATTTCAGGTATAAGTGAAATAAAGTAAGCAATATTGGTACATGGAGAGTGCTTACACAAGACACATGAACGGAGATAAATCAAAATTCCTCTCACTTGAAGAAAGGAATGGTGGATTGGCAGCATTTGGTGGTGGACAAAAGGGACAGATCAAAGGCATCAAAAAAATTGGAAAACTGATAAGTACTCAATCGAAAAGTTCTACCATGTTGAAGGCTTAAAACATAACCTCATCGGCATCTCTTAACTATATGATAGAGGAAACAAGGTAATCTTCCACTGTATAGGTGTTGAAGTAATCAACCTAACAATGCGAGAGATTGTCCTAACTGGATAGAGACACAAACATGTCTACACAGTAGAAACCTCTAAACTCTCCTCAGAAAAACTAATGTGTGAGAGTGTGATTGAAGAGGATCCCCTATGGCATAATCGAGTGGGTCACGTAAGTCACATGCAATTAAACAAACTTATCAAAGAGGATCTAGTAATAGTTCTTCCTGAAACTAAGTTCAAAATAGATAGGATCTTTGAAGCATGCACCCAAGGAAAACAAGTAAAAACCTTATTTAAATCTAAACATGTAATCAGGACAACCAGATCCTTAGAACTAATACACATGGATATCTGTGGACCCATCAAAGGCAAGGGTAGGGGAGGAAAAAGGTATGAATTTGTATTATTTGATGATTATACTAAGTACACTTGGATAATTCTTCTCGCTTCCAAAGATGATGCTTTCAAAGCTTTTTGTTCCTTGATAAGAAAACTTGAAAAGGAACTTGAAAATAAACTAGTTGCAATCAAATCCAACCATGGGACAAAATTTAAAAATTCTAAATTCATCCAATTATGCTATTCTCATGGGGTTGAATATAATTTCTCTGTTCCTATGACTCCTCAACAAAATGGTGTAGTGGAAAGGAAGAATAGAACTCTTTAAGAAATGGCTAGAACCATGATGATTGCTAGTAATATAACTAATCAATTTTAGGCCGAGGCAAAGAACACTGCTTGCTACATTATTAACAGATGCATGCGTAGATATATTATAAATAAAAATGCTTATGAATTACTTAAAGGTACAAAACCTAGAATATATCACTTAAGAGCCTTTGGATGTAAACGCTTCATCCACAATAATGGAAAAAACTTGTTAGGAAAATTTGATGCACGAAGTGATAAAGGAACCTTCATTGGATACTCCACACATAGCAAAGCTTATAGGGTATTTAACAAAAGAACAATGTGTGTTGAATAGAGTGTACATATAGTATTAGATGAAAACAATTCTACATCTATCCTAATCTAGCAGGATGATACGAACCATTGAGAACATATACTGAAACTGCACAGGAGCAGGTGAAAGAAACAGGATGCGACTATAGACTCCACTCACGAAAATAACAATGATCCAGGAGAAACACTCAAAAAAGATCAACGAGAAGTTGGTGATGACTATAATGAGGAACAAAATGAGCGTGGATTAAAGGGATACACGTATCAAGGCTCACATCCAATGGACAACCTACTCTTTGACCTTAACTCTGGGATAACCACTAGATCAATAATAAAAAAATCATTGTACTTTTAATGCATTCCTATCTATGGTTGAACCCAAGAAGATAAGTGAAGGTATGCAAGATGAAGATTGGATCATTTCTATGTAAGAAAAGTTGAATCAATTCGAGAGAAGAAAAGTCTGGCACTTGATGCCAAGAAAACCAACATAACCATTATTGGACAAATTGTGTATTTAGGAACAAGTTAGATGAACATGGTACTATAACAAGAAATAAAGCAATACTAGTAGTTCAAGGATACAATAAAGAGGTAGGGATAGACTACGATGAAACATTTGTACATGTGGCAACGCTAGAAGCAATCAAGCTCCTTATAGCTTTTGCTACCTATATGGAGTTCACGCTATAGTCAAATGGGTGTGAAAAGTTCCTTCCTTAATGGATTATTAAAAGAAGAGGTATTTGTAAAACAACCACTAGGGTTTGAGAAAAAGTGACTATCCTTATCATGTGTATAAGCTTGATAAAGCTCTCTATGGCTTGAAATTAGCCCCAAGAGCATGGTATGGAAGATTGTCAAAATTTCTTCTAAACCATGGCTAAACAAGAGGTAAAATTGACAACCCTCTATTTCTTAAAAACATATGAAAGGACCTGCTGATTGTGCAGATATACGTTGCTGATATCATCTTCGGAGCAATAGATAAATCACTCACAAAGGAATTTGCAGCAATAATGAGCAATGAGTTCAAAATGAGCATGATTGGTGAATTAAACTACTTCTTAGGTATCCAAATCAAGCAGACCCCATCAGGAACACTCATCCACCAACAAAAATATGTGAAGTAGCTGCTAAAACGATTCAAGTTTGACAATGCAAAAAAACTACCACGCCTATTGCCACATCCACAAAGTTGAATCTAGAAGGAACATGTACATATGTGGAGCAAAAACTTTACAGAGAGATTATTTGTTCACTCCTATATCTCACAGCTAGCAGACCAGATATCATTTTTCAGTGTGGCAATGCGTGCTAGATTCCAAGAAAAACCTAGAGAACCTTATCTAAAGGTTGTTAAATAAATTTGTAGGTATCTCAAAGGAACCACTGACCTAGGTGTATGGTATCTAAAAGGTAGAACCTTTGAAATAGTAGGATATGTTGATGTAGGTTAAGCGGGATATTTGGTAGATCGAAAAAGTACTACTGGTATGGCACACTTCCTAGGATCAAGTTTAATCTCATGGGCAACAAAGAAACAAAACTTTGTAGCCTGATCTATTGCCGAAGCGAAATATGTGGTGGCTGCCTCATTGGATTCTCAACATCTCTAGATTAAACAACAACTTAAGGATTTTAGAGTATGCATTGAATGTGTTCCATTTTTTTGTGATAACACAAAGAGCAATCAATATTGCGAAAAATCTGGTCCAACATAATAAAACAAAGTGCATTGACATCAGATATCACTTTCTAAGAGATAATGTAGAAAAAGAACACATTAACATGAACTTTTGTACCACTGAAAACAAATCGCTAACATCTTCACCAAGGCATTGGAAAGAGAACAATTTGAAAGAAACAAGTTGCAACTACGGATGATCAAGGTGTCATAGGGACTGATCATATCTTCATGACGCTGATACTCCTATGTTCACCATTATCTATTTTTTACTACAATACTTTGTATTTTATAATTACTCATACATTATAATCACGTATTTGCAATCATACAGAAAAAAAAAGTAAAAATTGGAGTCAGGACCGCACACACATTGTTAAAAAATGACAAAAATCCAACATTGGTGGTTAATGAGATGGGTGGAGTCCTTATAAGGTTTAGGAAATCTACCTCCCTTTGAGATAGATTTTGTGGTGTGAGTGAGGACTAAGACCTAATTTAACATGGTATCAGAGAAGGGCCCATCTCACCCAATGTTGGGGTCCCCAAAGTCAAAATTTACCCCACATAAGATGCTAAGTATTGGGCGTGAGATGGGGTGTTAAAGAATGTCAAAAGTCCCACATCGGTGGTTAATGAGATGGGTGCACTCCTTATAAGGTTTGGACAATCCTCCTCCCTTTGAGCTACCTTTTGGGCATGAGTTACGCCTAAGACCTAATTTAACACACATCATGTAAATTTGTTTAGGTATGTACATTACTCTAGCTCAACAAATTGAGAATACTAGAAAGCTAATATACAAACTTGATCTTCCTACGTGCCTCAAAATCATATCAGACTACTACCAAGGCAAAAAACCCTCAACTTCGTCTATCTATAAAGAAAAGAAACAATCTTTTCCATCACATCTTTCCATGAGTCTCAAAGCTTTTCCCTGAAAATGGATTCCACTCGTGAACTAGCTCTCATACCTTTCAAAGACAATGACCTAAACCACACACCTAGTGTTCTCTATATTGACGCCCTAAGAATATCTCACATTGCATACCACATACAGATAGAGGGCTCAACTCAGGGAACTTATCATCCACGAGTTGGGTGAAATCAAGAATGCCAGGCTGATGCCCTCGATTGAGGGGGAACAAACAAAGGGTTCTGATGATACTACTAGTGCTAAGTGTAAGGGGGAATCAAATCTATCACCCAAGGAACATGTTAGAATACCAATCTATTACCAAAACGTCTGAGATCTTGTTTGAGGAAAGTCTCTAGGAAACAAGTAATAATACCAATTGATGAACGAAGGGACGAACCTCATCCACACCTCCCATTAAAGTACATGTTCGTTTAAAAAGGTCTCTAAAAGAGATCTTGAGGAGAGTATCATTGTTATGGCTACTAAAAGACCACATTCCTCTAGAAGTAAGTTCACTCTTCCAGTTGATCCTGTTGAGATTCATGATGAAACATCTGAATCTGAGAGAACTAGAAAGGGAAAGCGAAAGGTATCTTCTCCCAAACATAGGGAACAAGTCCAGCATCGTACATCAAAAGGGAGATCTAAAAGAGGATTTAAAGGAGGGGAGGAGGGTTAGTTGATGAGTCTACTGACAACACTGGGAGTGAAAACAAGGTAGTCTCTTCTGACACTTTAGGAGATGATGACTCTAAGGAAGTTCAAGAAAACCTAGGGGATGAGGATGTTACAGAAAATATTGAAGAATTTCTAGACGCCCGTACACGCAGGATAGTGAACTTTGCTCAAAAGAGTGTAATCAGGGGATGGGTGATAATTGGGTTTGGTGGGGATGAAATGGGTGAACTAATGGCAATTCTACATGATCAAGGATAGTCAGACTTGTCCCTTCAAGGAAATAAAAGAAGGAAAATGGGACAAGAAGAAAACTAGAAAATACTATATTAATGCTACTGGAACAACCTCCTCGATGTCTAGTAGTTTTAGGGGAAATCCACTCACTCTCACACCTGACGTCATCACAGAGATATTGGAGATTCAAAATTTGGGCTGGTGTCACTATGTGAAAAGGGACTAGCCTCCTCTAAAGTTGGAGTTAATTGTTTTGATTACAGGTGAGTTCTTAGCGTAGGTGGGTCTAAAAAGTTGGTGCAGCTAGTCGACCTTAGAAGACTTAAACCTAGGGTTTTGTATTGGGTATAGGAATTAGAGTTTATAATTCCTTAGATTACAAAGGTGTGTAATCATTGTGTAGTTTGAAGTTCTGATTAATAAAAGCGAAGTTGTGAACTACTACGTTATTAACTTGCACACTTATTTACTTCAAATTACTGAATAATCAAGGAACATATAGTTAGTACGTGATCCTTAATAGAATTACGGAGGTCATAATTCCAATAATTCACTTTGTAGTCAATTTAAGAAAATGAAAGTCCATTTTCTAATTTGGAACTTTTTAATTTTAATATCAACATGGAATATTTATGGCCATAAGATTAAATGGTATTTTGATACATTGTACATATCTTTAATTTAAGGTCACAAAATTCAAAAGTCTATTTACATTTTTTAAACTCCATTTTCAATCAAACTAAGACAATTAAATTGAAAGTGATGGACAACAACCTTTTCAAGAACATAACGAACCAGAAACAAAAATTGCCTTATTTTGTATAACTATGTTGATGCAAAGTTGTGAACCGTCCTAGTTTTTGGAATCCATCGTGCATTTATAAAATTAAGATTTAAATTGACATCTTCTTGATCTTTGTTTTCTCATCACCAAACGTAAAGATTACAACAATCCAATTATTGGGGATCACTTCAAACACATTGTTTCTTAAGAAATGTCTTTAATCATTTAATTTTTTCATCACAAAGTTACAAGTCAGTCTTCTTTTTTGTCTCGATTTTGAGCTCATTGAATTTCATGCTTTGTATGAGAAGTGAATACTCCACCAATTTAATGAAGTTGACTCTCAAATTTAAAAATAATTTGTCATAAATAGTAGGGATACGATGATTATAATTTCAAGTGTTTTATATGAAAATCCTTTGCTAGTAAAATTTTTTAGTGGGATATCAATTTTTAAAATACTTTTTAACATGACATCGACTACAATGAAATAATAATAGTCGAAATTAATAGGCTAACCTCAATATCTACATTGTTTAGAATCTTTTATAGGTCAAATTTATAATTAAAATAATATCTCTTGCAAATAGAGAAAGTCTTAGTTGGTTAGGAGTTGACAGTTCAATGATATTATCTACTCTTATTAAATTAAATAAGGAATTACATATCACCACCATAACTTGTTTAAAACTTAACCAATATAACTAAATGGTAACACCCTCGTGAAGCGGAAGAAAAAAGGCCTCTTTAACATAGTTTTTTGGCAAAATAAAATTAGAAAAAGATTAGGATTTGCAAGTAAGACTGCCTATTTTTTAAAGCATAAAACTTTTCAGAATAGACCCTTTAAAGATGTTGAAATTTACTTTAATTAATTACAATAATCTTTTGCAAAATAATTTTCTTAGCTTTAGAATCTGTTTGAATTTGAAATTTCTATAAAGTTGTTTTAGTTTGTTGAGATAATTTAGACTTTTGAATTATGTAGATTTTTGTTGTAAGTGGTTATTTAAATATAAAGCCTCAATCCGTCATTATTCAAAGGCACCTCGTGTGGAATCCCCAAAAATCTTTAAAATGCATTGCCAATCTAAAAATTGGGTACAATTTTTTTTTAAATAAAAGTTGTATTGAATTTGGAATACGTCAGTCCACCATGGAGGAAACCTCCCTCTATGACAATGTTGTTATAGTGCCTACTATAGTAGCTGATGTGATCAAACCGTAGATAAAACAAAGTTATTTTTTTTAATCTTTCCTCCGACTTTTAATGAAGAAAACAAGAAAGGGTTACTCCAGAATTTTTTTACTAAGCCACCCTTAGCTTGGGAACCATGAAGTGAAGAGATATAATTGCAAAGAGGTATAAAACCCAAGGATTTATGGTTTAGGTTCATCCAGATTCGTCCTCACGGAGCCAAAAAGTTGTGGTCAACGTTCTTCAACAAGTGCTTGGTATCTAGGTAGGCTAGGTTTTCTCAACTAAATAGTTAGACCTATCTTCTTTTTCATAATATTCTGGTAGACTAACGGAAGATTTCGTACATAGCCTTTGGGCATGGAGTTTGGATTGTTGAATATATTATTCATTGTGATTGTGATTGTGCATGTAGTTTTTATTGCAGGTTGGCTTGGATACCACATCGGTATAGGAATACTAATGGTTGGATCACATACCATGCCTTGTATGTATTAACAATGGATGGCTCGAGTACCCCACCGGTACACTAATAGTTTTTGTGTGGATTCCTATTCGGATAAAAAATGGACATGATGGTACTTGTCTTCTTCCACCAAGACAAGTCAGCCTATAACCCAATTGAAGAGGTAAATCCAAAAGTAAAATAGAATGTAGGACATGCAATACATTGCGTATAAATATAACATAACACATTAAACCCCAAAACCTGGTGTCATGTATACAAACCTCTAATGTGTTACAATAGATTTCAAAAGAACTATAAGTCTAAATGTCTTGATGAGGTGGATTTCCCTTATCGCCCAACAAAGAAGATGGATTTGAATCTCAAGAATCGATAAACACGCCATGTAAAACCATCTATTGATGAGCCTCCAAAATTGGAGCTAAAGGCTCTCCCATCTCTTTTGTGCTATGTGATGTTAGGACAAAATAGTACTTTTCCGGTCATTATTGTTGCTAATTTGAACAAAATACAAGTAGAGGTGTTGATATCAGTGTTGAAAGGGTTCAAAAGGGCAATAGGATGGTCTATTGCTGACATTATTTGTATTCTATTGGGTATATGTTCTCAAAAGATTCAACTCATGCCTGATAGCAAACTAAGTATTGAGCACCAAAGAATGTTGAATCTGTCAATGCAAGAAGTCTTGAAGAAGGAGATTATCAAGTGGTTAAATGTAGATGTAGTGTATCTAATCACTGAGAGTAATTGGGTGTGCTCAGTTTAATCTATGCCAAAGAAGTGAGGAATCACTATAGTTCCCAACAAAAATAATGAGTTTATCCTAATGAGGCATGTCATTGGTTGGAGGTTTGTATGGATTACCGCAAGTTGAATGCACAGACCAAGAAAAATAAATTACGAATGCAATTCATGGACCAAATGTTAGATTGCCTTGCTGGAAAAAATTGGTATTATTTACTAGATGGGTATTCGGGCTACAATCAGATATCTATAGCTCTGGAGGACCAAGAAAAGACTACTTTCACTTGTCCTTATGGGACGTTTATTTTCAAGAGGATGCCATTCGGTTTGTGTAATGCATAATGACTTTTCAATGTTGCATGATGTCTATATTTTCTAATATTGTAGAAGACACTATTGAGGTATTTATGACTGATTTTCTTTGGTTGGTGACTCGTTTGATGATTACTTAACACATTTCATTGAAATGCTAAAACACTTTGAGGAATGCAATATTGTAATAAATTGGGAGAAGTGTCACTTTATGGTGAAAGAAGGAATAGTTTTGGGCCACTAGATTTTTGCAAGGCATCGAGGTTGATAAAGCAAAGGTAGAGGTGATTGAAAAGTTTCCACCTCCCATTTCTATAAAAGGTGTTAGAAGTTTTCTAGGTCATGTTGTATCTATAGGAGGTTTATCAAAGGTTTCTCCAAAATTGCACACCTTTTGTGCAAGCTGCTCGAAAAGCAGATTGACTTTGAGTTTTATGATGCTTGTCTCAAAGAATTTGAGGGGTTTAAAGAAAAGTTGACTTCCGCATTGATCATTATTTCACTGGATTTGGGACAACCATTTGTACTTATTTATGATGTGTGTGGGCCGGCACTTGGCATAGTATTGGGGAAAGGCGAGAGAAGATTCTTCATCCCCTATATTATGCAAGCAAATCCCTGAATGTTGGTCAAAAGAATTATACTATCACTGAACAAGAACTACTTGTTGTAGTCTTCGCATTCGAAAATTTTAGATCCAATTTGGTTGGCACTAAAGTCAGTGCAAACTGATCATTCTATATTGAGGTATCTTATGGCAAAGAAGGATGCAAAACCAAGACTGATTCGGTGATTGCTATTGTTGCAAGAATTTGATTTTGAGGTAAAAGATAGAAAGGGAACAAAAAAGCAAGTTGTTGATAAGTTTTCCAGAGTAGATGAAGAGTCAATGTTGAAGTTAGCTAATGGATTTGAAATAGATCATATGTTCCTAGACGAATAGGTTTTGGCTTCTTCTTTTGATCTTATCCATTGGTTCACAGATTTTACTAATTATTTGGCGAGTGATATGGTGCCTTCGGATTTGTCATTTCATCAAAGAAGTAAATTCATGTTTGATGTGAGAAAATTTTTGTGGGAAGAGCCTTATTTTTTTCGTGCTTGCGTTGATGAGATTATTGGTTGTTGTATGTATGAGGTACATATAATGAGTATATTGGAAGCTTGCCATTTGTGTCATTTTAGTGGCCATCATAGTGGTATCTAGACTTCTCATCTTGTAGTGTGGGTATTATTGGCCTACTATCCACCAAGATGATCATGATTTTGCCAAGTGTTGTGATCGTTGTCAAAGAGAAAGAGGTATTTCAAGGAAGCACCACTGACTCCTATTCTGCTGATTGAACTGTTTGATAGTTGGGCCTTTGACTTTATGGGTCCATTTGTGAGTTTGAATGGGATGGAGTACTTACTTGTAGCGGTTGAATATGTATCAAAATGGGTCGAATGTGTCGCGTTGTCAAACAATAAAGGAAAGAGTATCACCACATTCCTAAAATAGAATATCTTCTTCGGATTTGATACACCAAGGGCGATTATCATCTATGGAGGTTCTCACTTTTGTAATAACTTTTTCAAGGCGTTTCTTGAGAAGTATGGTGTTTGACATGGTGTAGCAAGTCATTTTCATCCACAGTGTAGTTGGAAAGTTGAAGTGTCAAATAGAGAAATTAAGCAAATCCTTGTAAAGATTGTAATGCAAATAGAATTAATTGGTCAAGAAAGCTTGATGATGCTCTATGGGACTATCGAACTGCATTCAGGACTTTCATAGGTATGTCTCCCTACCAACTTGTGTTTGGAAAGTCTTGTCACTTTCTAGTAAAGTTCGAGCACAAAGCGTTGTGGGCACTCAAGAAATTGAATCTAGATTGGGATGTCGCATCAAGTCAAAGGTGGAATGAGTTGAATGAGCTTGATGAGTTTCACCTAAAAAAATATGAAATTTCAGCCTTGTATAAGTAAAAGATTAAAAATTACCATGATCAGAAGATCCAAAAGAGTGAATTTTCTCTCGATGAATTGGTACTTCTATTCAATTCAAGGTTGTGTTTTTTTCTTGGCAAGCTCAAATCAAAGTGGATGGGACTATTTACAGTTGTACAAGTGCTCTCACAAGAAACGGTTGAACATGAGAATGAGGAAGGAACAAGATTCAAGATAAATTGTTAAAGGATCAAAATCAACTTGGGTCAACTGGAAGAGGTCAAAAAGGTGATTGAATAATAAGATCTTGACGAAGTCTGAATGGTCAAGGGGTTTGCATCGCGAAACAACGTTAAATCTAGCGCTACTTGGGAGGTGACCCAAGATGGGTTTGCGTCGTGTCACACCGTTATATCAAGCACTACTTGGAGGGCTACCAAAGATGTAGTCTAGCTAGTTTAACAGTATTCTAGTGATTTTATGTTTGAAAGTTTTCTAATTATTTTTATGTTTTTAAGTTTGAGTTTTGGCTAGATTAGGTTAGTCTAAGGTCCGTGTCCAAAAAGAGTCAAGAAAATGTAAAAGGAAGTCCTAATGTTTGCTACATGTTCACGAAAAAAAGAAAACTCTTGAAAATTTTAACGTGCAGAAGTAATTAAGATTTGGACCTACGAGTCGTAGGGCAACCTACGGATCGTAGGTTTGATCCGTAGAATCTTGGTGTCAAGTTAGTCTTAAAGGACTGGTTCTACGGTTCCCATCTATGAGTTATCATTCATTCAATGAACCATAAATAATATTCATAGAATTCAATGTCAAAATACAGCTGCAACTTTAATTTACGGGTGCACAGTACGTAGGTATAAACTTTGACGGCCTGTAGTTTGCACTCGTGACCCAGGTATGTTTCCTGATTTTTTTCTAAGTGTTGAGTAGAATGCCAAAATCCATCTGCGACTCATAGGATTGACTACGGACCATAGACGGGGTTTCGTAAGACCTGTCTATTTAATTTTAATGACCCGACCCACAACCCATTCTAAATAAAACTCCCCAAATTAAAAATAATCCCTCATTTCCTCCCTTCCAAACCATTACACCTCTCTAAAACTGTTGTACCCCTCGATTTTCCCACCCTTTCACATATAAATCACACCTCTTTCAAATTCCTACTCCCACTATTTCTTCTATTTTTCACAAATCTTCACTCCTCCAAAAGCAAGGCACTTGCGGGTCCTGGAAATTATCAAGTTGGTCATATAATTGTAGGCATCTAAAGTTTGGAGATACACTCAAAGAACTTAGAAATTAATCCAAAGGTATGACATTTACCCTAACTAGACTAAATTAGTTGAATTTGCAGTTGTTTCTTGACCTAGGGTATGCGATACTTGTTTTGTATGCCTAAATTCATTATAATATACCTTTGGAATTAAAGTAGATGTGAGTGTTGTCAATTATGTGTAAATATGTGAACAAATTACTCCAAATTGTGTTCTTGACTAAGGGTCCATGATTTTTGCTACTTGTTTTTGTAATTAAATGATTAGTGTAAACCGTAAGGATGACCGAATGACATGAAATTATGTTAAGATGCATAATCGGACAAAGATAGGATGGGTTGATTTTGAAAATGTGTATTGCATGAAAGTTGGTCCTAAAAATTGTTAATATTTTGGTTGATGACTTCTATCTATTTAACGTAAGAATTCCTAAGGATCGTAGGTCAAGCCTCGTCATCCTGAAACACAAAAAATAACCTTAGTAAGGAATGACAATTTGACGTACGGTCCATATAAACTTTGACAAACCGTACTGGTGAACTGTCATTCCAACTTTGGAAACTAATAAAAAGTTTACTTCCTTTCCTACGGTTGGGTTCTATGGTCCATATAAGCTTCTACGATCTATAGAAACCAACCGTAGCTCCAAAAAATAGTACCGTTATAAATTTTTTTACGTTAACTTTTGGATTCATAGTTTAATTTTCTTCATTCTTGTTTGTCTTTGAATATTTTGGGTACTAACAAGTCTTCCCCAGGTACAATACCGCCAAACAAACAAACCACGTAACAAAGAAAAGGGAGGTCTAAGTCCACTACTGCTTTGGTCAAGTTTCAACTACAGGAGGAGCCCACTGATGCAGAATTGAGAGTATATGAGTTCAACCGGGCACTGATAATGACTCGCCAAAGAAAAATTGGACTACTCATCAACAAGCAAGACAACTCAAATAGTCCCGGTGTTGGGGGCATTGAACTACACCAGCAATGAAAATGCTTCCTAGTCTGAGAAGGGAGCACATAGTGCAAGAGAAAGTAGTAGGGAGTTACAACATTACACACAGTCAGAGTTAGGTTCCGGCTCAAACTCAGTTGCAGGATCAACTTCTGAGACATTTGAGTTAAGAGAAGCACATGATCCTCCTTCCACCAAGCTAGTTAAGCAGATGTCGATTGCCAATGAGCCAAACTGATGGTGCGTAAGGGGAACGTTTCAAATCTACATAGATGCTATGTAGCAAAATGTGCAGTTTAAGCATGCTCAACCCATTTCTGGGGAGCAAAGGGTTCTCATAGGCAGCCTTCAAAATGTACCAGTCATACATGAGCTATTTCAGAGACGTAGGTGTGAGTGGATGGTGGAGGAACCGAGAAAGTATAGTCCATTTATGGTTAGACAGTTTTACGCCTCCTACGCAACCACGATAAAGAATGCATTTCCTCTGAGGACCAAGGAGTTAGCTCAACCTCTACTTTTGACTGATCTAGTGTGGGGTGTCTCTGTATACTTATCTGAGGTCACAGTCCGGTTTTATTTACGAATCATCTCTATACAGTCAATTAACACAGCCAAGTTTGACTACCATATGGGGCTAGTCTAGAATACAGCGGCTATGAGTGATACTGAACAGCGAGAAAACTTGCTTCGATGTGTAGCTGGTACATTGTTGAAGTGGGGTTGGAGCAGAGAGGGTCCAGGACATTACACTTTCTATTAAGAAGGCAACATTGAATTTTGCTGCAAAATTTAGTGGTTGATTGCCAAGCTAGATTGTCCCCACGATGGTGGACAACTAGTTGACATTGGATCGGGTTGTCATGATTGCATGTTTGATGGTACGGCATGCGATTGATATTGCCCGTATTCTGATTTTTGAGATGCATTAGAGGGAATTTCGGGGGAAGACCACACTACCATTCCCTTGCTTGATAATTCGCCTAGTTAGAAAATTCGCTTAGTTAGAGAGGCTACTGTTTCGGTTCTACACATTGATCGGCTGGTGGAGGTGACTAAGACAGTTAATGTTGGTCTAATTTGGGATGAGGCAAACCCAACAGCACCATGTCAAGGTATTCAGATTGACATGCCACCACCTATAGGCGATTACTCACACCCGGGCTGCCCGAAGAGGGCACTATTCCATCCCCACTATGGATTTTTCTCTGATTTCTCCTCCTCCTTCTTCCTCTGACCAAGCTACGAGCACACGGCATGCTCTAATAACAACAGGTTTCACCTTGTAGCCTATAGCCTGACTCCAGAAGTAGGAGACACAAATGATAACCCTTTTGCAACATATTTGACCTTCGATGAGAAAGATCGTAGAGGATTTGGATGTGAGGACAGAGAAGGTTATTGAGGATAAGATTCAGGAAGTGCATCACAGTATTGATGCCTTTGAGCTTTGGATGCTAAATTTAGATAGGCCCTAACATGAGCCAACTATAGATCTGTCCGCCTTCCTAATTTCTTAGTGATGAGTGGTATATTTTCACTCATTTGAGTCTATTTAGCTCAATAATTAGTGTCCTCAATACCTAAGTTTGTCCTATTCTGAAAAGATGTTGATGATTTGCATCTATGAAGGCAATTGGACAAGGTAATGATTTATTTTTGAAAGAATGGCCAAAAATGCAAAAAGAAGTGTAAAATTTACATTGTTGATCACCTAACAAGAAGGGAAGATCACTGATTCAACATGACCTCGCCCAAAATGACAATACATAGCACCTTTGTCTATTGAATTAGGTCGGCGAACTCCAGTAGAGAAGGCGATAACCTTCTTAGTGAGCTAAGACAATCCCGCTGAACAGGAAGTGTTCAGCCTAGTGCCCAATTTTTACAGCTAACCATACATATACAACAAATACACGTTCCCCCATCATAACAATCAACCCATATACTTATCTACCCTTGGGACACAGACTTTCCTAGATATTGCTAAGTATTGTACGAATTAATGATTTTCCTTTAAGAAAATAGTCACTATGTCTATCATTGGGCAAAATCATTCAATTGGGTCAACAATGGGCTAATCAAACTTCACCCACATCAAAATTGGACTCATACCCAACATATTTATCTGTTTATTTTCAAGTTTCAACCAACATAATCAAGATTTGCATTAGGGTACAGTTTAAATTGAACAATATGATTCTACCTATCAAAATCTATTAAACAATAACACTTAATAGCTTCAAGCCCACAAATCACTCAAAAGAAGAAATGTCAAAGGAAGGAGAGAACAAGACTTACGGATATCAAAGGGTTTTATTTTTGAATCCGAAAAGAACCTTGGCCTTTTTATGTTTGGGGCAGTTCACTAATGACGTCACCGAATGTATTTGGTGAATCACCAATTGAAGCTTAAGATTGACGAACATACCTGAACAAATACCAAACCTGAAAGCTAATTCGACAGACCCGATGGAGTCCGCATCATGCACTTCGGTGGTTCACCTTTTGAAGTTTTGATTAACGATTTTAACAGTACATTTACTCACATGTTTAAGCTCAAAAGAAGGACACGAATGAGTTTGCATAATTCCTTTAGTGTATCCCATTTGGGTCTTGGCATTGCCTCTACTTCCCTTTCAAACCTTTCAGCTTCCTGTAAACCTACACTCACAACACACGTTATTCGAAAGAAATAAAAACAAAAGTAAAGACTAGGGTTGCCTCTCAAGAAGCACTATATTTAACATCGCTGCATGACATAATTCTCAATCTCAATTAATTTTTGGGGGGTTTGGGATAGTGTCACTATGCAATATTCCATTTTGCCTTTGATTGAGATGAGTGTTGATTTGGCCGTGTTGGGTCTCCTGCTGCTTGATAGAAAATAAGTGAGAAGTCATTTTAAAAGTCCTTCAACACTTTACCGGACCCTTCAATCTTGTTCTAGATCCTTAAAAGCTTTTCTTTAGTCCGACTTCTTTCTGGACCAGCTAGTTCTTTTGGGAATAGATGATCATGGGGAGGCACGTACCTATCTTTTTGCATCAATACTATTTCCCCAAATTCCACCCCACCAGTCTTTAAATCCACCATCTTTATCATTGTTCCAACCTTGGTTTCAACCTTGGTTCCAACCTTGTCATTGATAATTGGTATGAGAATCCCCCGTTTGATTTCCTAAGTAAACATCCTTATTGCATAATCCCCTCAAATTTGGCATCATCCGGGCACTGCCCACTATTGATTCCAACAATATTTACCGACTTGATTCCACCTTCCATGACATGTTTAGACAACCATTCGAGCTGGGTCATTATTTTGGCCATGTTTTCATCTTTCGTGGTCCTTATTGACTTGTTTTTTTTTTTTCATAAAATCAATTGTAGAGTAGGCACTTGTGCTCTCTAGTGTTCCATGCTCGGTTAACCTTAGGCATATCATCTAGGAACAAAGAAGCTACATCATACAATTATGTCGTTAATCCACCTTCAACTAACTGATAAGCCACTTCTTTATTGACTGAATCAAGGATGCAATAGAAGTATTGCAGCAACAAATATTCTAGAACACCATGTGTTGGACAAAGAAAAAGTAGCTTCTTGAACCTCAACCACGTCTCATGTAGAGGTTCACCTCCAATACGCTTGAAATTTTAGATATGGGTTCGAAGTCTAACCATCTTCGAGAGTGGAAAGAATCTCTTGAAAAAAGCATCATTTAGTTTTTCCCATGAAGTGACAGAATCATTTGGCAATTTTACCAACCATCTTGTAGCCTCTCCCATTAAAGAGAATAGGAATAAACTCAGCCTTACAAACTCTTGAGAGATATTCTTGAACACAAAGGGTCCACATACCTCCATGAAATTCCTAAGGTGTTCGTGGCATCCTCATGAGCTAGGACCCCAGAACTTCCTTTCATCTAAAGCAATTATATCATTGTTCCCGTTATGTGAACCATAACCCTCCCGATTGTGGGAGGTATCTGGATTGCTCCCCTGGTTTGAATAACATTCATGTGCATATCATTCAAATAATCAATGTTGTTGTTATGACCAAACGGACTATCATTGTCACTTCAATGTTCACTCATTGTAGAAACCTACAAATAAACCAACAACAACACCGAACAAAAATCTACTACACTACACAAAATTGAAATCTTATTTCTCAATTAGAATTCTCAACCGCCACTCTTCGGCAGCGGCACCATTTTTTATAATGCTCAAAATTCCACCTTAAAACTAATTAAAAGGGACAATGGTCGTAGTCAATAAAAATACCTAACGAAGAGTCTGGGTTAAATCCCATAGAGAATGGTATATCGTGGAGAATTCCTATCAATAAATTTGGTTTAAGATATCTCATTTATAATAGTAAGAAAAAGTGGGTGGATAATTCCACCAATCTAATAAAAAGCTTTCGTTATCAATTATCACAATTAAACTAAAATATTAAAGAATTCAAGAGTTAACAAGCAATCTAGGGGTGCGGGGATTAGAAATCGATGTCACGTAGGGGTGATTGTGCTACTCTATAGTGAGAAACATAAGTCATCTTCATTGATTCTAATCATCTTTTGATCTCCAAGCATCTATAAATAAAATATCTTTTCGGTCTCATCTAATTGCCAATCTATACATCCCAATACCTTACTCTATTCTCTCTTTCGAAGATAGGGCAAATAGATCTGACCCATAACCTCTATTTTCAAGAAAGTTATAAACATCAAACCTAAATTGCTAGTATTAGCCTAATTACCTATTCCAATCAATCTCTTTCGAGCATCGATTGGAGATTGAAAGTACGAATTACGTTTGCAACCTTAATCCACAAATTAAACCCATTCTAATTAGACCAAATTCAAGTATGAAGAGTAGCAAAACAGAGCATAGAACAATACCCACTACATTAAATCAACACCAACGACATAATTGCATCTCTAAATCTTAGAGTTTTAGCCACCCATCACAAAAAATAAAGAGATTATACCTTCCATGAAAGAAGTCATGGGTAACATGAAATTAAGCAATTACAAGTAAAATCACTTTAGATTCAACTTCAATTTTTCAATTTCAGGCACAAAGTTGTAAGACCCCAAAAGCTAGAAAGTGTTCTTCACAAAAGTAAAGTGTTCTCTCTCTATACTCTATTTTTCAGAACTTTCATACACACTTTGATATGATATGATATTTAATTTATCTCTCATTTGGGCTATTTATTATTTCCCAAAATTAGGCCCAAAATCCAATAAGTGACATTAGTCAGCTTGTTCGCCGAATTACCTCTTGCTTCTTAGCTTACCTTTTTATGCTCTAGGCTTTAAGTGTTTGAACCTCAATTGGTGAACTCGCTTGAGTCATCCTTTCACATCACCGAATCACCGACTACCAACTTGGTTAGCCTTTCAAGTAGTCATTCTTAACTTTTCATACTGTTATTTTTGGCACACTTGTCTTTGCCCATTTAAACCGACTCGATGATTCACCAAGTTGGAATTGAATCTGCTTTTTGTGCCTTAATCCTAAGATATTTGTTATTGTCTCATTCAACGAGCTCATCGGAGCTCATCGATCTTATTTGGTGATCTGATTTCTTGATAGATAAGCCTTAGGAATGTTTTTGAAGTTTGATTCAATGTGCATTTGATTTCAACTAACCTTTAATAATCCTATGTTTGAATGTATGCTTTGCAGGAAATGACAAGAATATTGGGAAAACAAGTGGTTACATCTGATAATGAGCCAGATAAAGACTCTTTTTTTTCCTTCTTGAAAGATACTAGGGCCTACCCATTAACTAACCTTCAGAGGCTCCCTGTCGTCAGTAATCCACCACCCCACAAGCATTCACCCAAGAAATGGTACAACCAAAAAATGGGGTGGTGAGGAAGAGGAATGAGATTAGGTCCAAATTGGTGCATCCCTCCTTAGCAAAAGCACTTGTTTCTAGAGTTCTCTCAGTTATCGTTCCAAGAGACCTCAATAAGCTCAAAGTTGCTGGAGAGAAGACCATTTTGGAGGAGAGATATCTCTATATATGGAGTCATCAGCGACTACCCAACTATATGAGACACCATTTAGTTTCACATGTTTGATGCAGCCAAGAAACCCCTACATTCCTTCATGGGTGCATGAGTTCTACATTTCATATGCCCAGTCCCTACCAAAGAAATGGAAGGGGACAGTTCGAAAGCCACTTGAAGAAGTGGAGGTGCGTGGCAAGAAAGTATGATGCAATACTGGAGCTATTAACACTGCTTTGAGAATGTCAAAAATTGAGTCACATTTATACTCATTCTGGATACGTGATGACTTGAAATCCTTGAAAGGGTGGCTAGACCCCTTGATTTCTGATTCTTCTCCCTCATATATGGTTGATGGTACCCATATTTCAAAGAAATATTTGACTATGGTGGCAAGATACTTATTTGGCTTCATCAACAATAACATAATGCCTTCATAGAATGAGTCAGTCCTTCTCCATGACAAGGCAATTTTCGTAGGCATAATCATAGAGAGAGAGCACATACATGTGGGTGCGTTTATAGCTAATGAGATTCTGATTAGAGCTAGGCAGGAGCAGACTTCTCTTCTATTTTCAGTACTAATTACGTACCTATGTAAGAGGACACGAGTCCCTTTTAGAGCAGCTATAGATGTGAGGATAACACCATCCTCATCTAGTGATATCATAAGGATTGAGGCTGCGTTCTTGTGGGATGATGTAGCTTGGAGGAATCCGCCACAATCAAATACAACGTCTGTGGTTGATCCCACCACATTAAAAGATGAGCCTAGCACACATGCTCCTTCTGTGGACCAGGTAGGTATTTCTTTTACTATGTCTCCTCCTCATACTTTTTATGCTAGTGCTTCTTCTGTTGTTCCCGCTAAATCTAGTGTTTCTACTATTGCTACTATGAGACCTTCTCGCACTCTTATCACTCATATTTCATTGACCCATGCAATGATTTATTAGATGGGTAGCCTTTCAGGTTCGGTAGATGTTTAAGTCACCCAGGTTAAGGTGGCAATGCCTAAGATCATTAACCGGACCATTGAAAATGCCTTAGCTCTATTGATAAAGAGTGGTTAAGTGTGAAAGGCTGATTTAGAGTCATAGTGTTGAGGTTTTATAACCTCTCACCGAGAATAGAGACCTAGGAGAAAGTAAAAGGTAGCTCTGGTGCACTAGACACCATGAGGGATGAGCTTGCTAGCTTGCGAGCAGAGGTTCTTCAGTTGCATTCTACCGATATATCTATGCTTTGGGGCGATGTTCCCCTACCTGATGCACCTATCTCCATGAAAGAGACACCTAGTATTAAGCCTCTTCACAATGAGCAGCCCAAGATAGCTGTGAGTGTTAATGTTATTGATGATATAGTGAGAGGGCCGAGAATGAGTTGGCTGAGGAGACAGACGAGGAGAAGTTGAGGAGTGAGGAGTATGGGATTGATCAGACCTTGACTTAGATGTAGGAGATCGATGAGGTCATTCTTTAGGTTACCCTAAAGCAATCCCTTTGGGAGACTTCAGCTCTTGGCACTAATGAAGTCACTTCAGACTCCCCCAGACTGATGATTCAAGCATTGATGCCACAGTTGAGCCTTCCCTACCGCCTCTAGTTATCCTGTTGTCGGGGATTGATGCCCTTCTTAAGGCTTCCCCACCAGAGACTCTATATGAGAGTGCTCCACAAGCATAGTCTGTCAGGAGGACCCTTTTATTCAAGCCTCTTGTACTTTTAGTTTCATTGCATTAAAGACACTACTTTTTTTTTGTGGTGTGATGGCCTTTGAGCCAATATTCCCTTTTTTTTTATTGTATTTTGTTATTTTGAGTTTTGAATAATTGTAGTACTTTACTTTTGTTTATATTATAGTGCTCTTTTGGTTGAAGTGTCTCTTGTTTCTATTTTGTTTTCTCTTGATTTTGCAACCCTCATGAGTTTTTAAAATTGTGCAATGCTTAGAGTTTTCATTGATAATAATTTGAGGATCGCTTGTGTTCAACATCATGTCTTATATAGCACTCATAATGAACATGGTGTAGAGTGTCTGTGTTGCGAGAATGAAATCGATGTGGTTGCACTTTTGAGCGATCTCTATGAATCTTTTGTTGACTAGTTTTTGTTTGATGTGAGCCCTGCAATGAACATCACACGTACAATTTATATATATTTTTGTATGTGCTAAATAAGTCTATTTTGAAGTGCCATGTGTGGTGAGGTCTTACTTGAAAGCATGTTTCTGGAGTCCTAGAATTTGTCTTATTATTCCAATTGTTTCAATCTTTGTGAATGTGAGACATGATCTTAGGAAAAAAATTGAAGAGGGAACCCAAATGTCCATAATCCTTTGTGACTACCTTGTGAGGGTTTGCATCCATGTTGGCGCCATTTGAGCCTAACCTATTTGTTGGCAAAACCAAAAGAAAACCTCTTGAACCAAATTGTCTCTACCTTCTCACCAAGAATCTTTTTTGAAGCATTGTTATGTTTGGATAGCCAACTTAGGACATAATCTTAAATTGAGATGTGGAAGGATGAAAGAATGAAATCCAAGTGAAGGGAAAAGAAAGATGAAATGAGCCTCAATTTTGATAGTCCTTACAAAAATAAAAATAAAAACCTTATTTTGAAGAAAAAGATTCATTGTAATGGAAATGCATTTGAAAAATGAAATGTAAAAGAGAAATGGATAAAATAAAGGGGATTCCAAATAAATTGAGTGACAAGTCAAAATTTGAGTTGTCAAATAAAAAATGAAGGAAAAGAACTTGAGAAGAGGTGAACATGATTGCAATAATGCTTTGAAAAGGTGAAGTCACCAATACAAATTGATCATATCTTAACCCTTAGCCCTGTTACAAGTCTAAAAGACTCTTGAGATCTTGCATGAACTAGGTTATGTGAAGATTGGAAAATATGGGCAAATATATGAGATAAAGCTTGCATGTATTTCTCTTTTGAGAGAGTGAGAATTGCATTTTCTTAACACCTTTGTTGATTTGCCTTGTGAGAGCATGGAATCGTTCTTGATATGAGGGTACTTGAATACATATGTTGAAACATGTTCTTCCATTAGACAAGAAGCTAAAGTGAGCTTGAGCTTGTGTTGAGACCAACTAGTCATCATTTGAAGCTTTTTTTTTATCATGATTGAGAGTAGTTTTGTTATGGAACTTGCATGTTAGCTCTCATTGAATACGGTTGTAGACACACTTATTGAGCTAGTTGTGTTCTTGATTTATTTATGATAAAAAAAAAGTTCAAGTTGGGGGTGAGTCGTAAATTTGCACTCATTTGACGTCTATTGAGCTCAATAATTAGTGTCCTCAATGCCTAATTTTATCCTATTCTGATAAAATGTTGATGATTTATAGCTATGAAGGAAATTGGACAAGGCAAGGATTGATGTTTGAAAGAATGGCAAAAAAGGCAAAAACAAGTGTAAACTATGCATTGTTGATCGCCTAACAAGAACTGTGAATCTCTAGTTAAGCATGACCTCACCCAAAATAATTGTGCATAGCACTTCTGTCTATTGAATCAGGTTGGTGGACTCAAGTAGAGAAAGTGATGAACCGAATGAGAAAGTCGACCTTGATGAACATTGCCCAAAATGATAGTTTGAAATAAAAAGAATGACCGCTCGAAAGGCAAACTAAGGTGATACTCAGCGATTAACCAAACGTGAAAGGCTAACTCAATCAAGTTTGCCAACTGAGGTTCAAACACCTAAAGTCTAGAGCATTAAAACATGAGCTGAGGAGCAAGAGGTGATTCACCGAAAGAGCTCGGTGAGCCGTACAATTGTCGCTGATTGTGTCACATATTGGATTTTGGGCCTAATTATGGTAAATTTTAAATAGCCCAAAAGAGAGGGAAATAAATTTTCATGCCATATCAGAGTGTGCATGAAGATTTATGGAAAAATAGAGTGTAGAGAGAGAGCACTTTACTTTTGTGAATAACACTTTATAGCTTTTGGGGTATTGCAACTTTGTGCTTGAAATTGACAAATTGAAGTTGAATCCATCGTGGGTTTACTTGTAATAGCTTAATTTCATGTTACCCATGACTGCTTTCATGGAAGGTATAATCTCTTTACTTTTAATATGAGTGGCTAAAACCCCAAGATCTAGGGGTGCAATTAAGGGGTTTGGTGTTAATTTGATGTAGTGGGTATTGTGCTATGCTATTTTTTGTTGTTTGTCATACCTGAATTTGGACTTATTTGTATGGGGTTAATTTATGGGTTAAGGTTGCAAGCTTAATTTCTACTTTTAATCTCTGGTCGATGCTCGAAAGAGATTTATTATAGTGGATAATTAGTTTGATACTAGCAATTTAGGTTTGATCTATGTAACTTGCTTGAAAATAGAGGTTATGGGTCCAATCTATTTTCCTATTTTCGAAAAAGAGAATAGAGTAAGGTATTGGGTTGTTTAGACTCGTAATTAGATGAGACCGAAGGAGATTCTATGCATAGATGCTTTGAAATCAAAAGAGACTGGCGTTAATGAAGATGACTTAGCCTATTCATGAATTTTCATCACTATAGAGCAACACAAATACTCCTATGTGACACTAATTTTGAATCCCCGCACCCCTAAATTGATTGTTAACTCTTGAATTCTTCAATATTTTAGTTTAATTGCTATAATTGATAACCAAACCTTTTTATTAAATTGGTGGAATTATCCACAAATGTGTTCATACTATCGGAAACGTGCGATCTTAAAATCCAAATTTCTCTATATGAATTCTCCACGATATACCATTCTTTGTACGATTCGACCCGGACTCATCATCGAGTATTTTTTAGTTACTATGAACCCTGTGTGTTTTAATTAGTTTTAAGGAGGACATTTGAGCGTTATCATTTAGCCACTCTCTGGCTGATATAGATGCATTGACTATTATTGGCTCGTTTGCCCCAGAGCGTTCCCCTACTAATATCGGATGTACTATTCTTGTTGTCTTATTTGGTGATGAGGCCCCCTCTATGGACACTTCTCGTGCACCAAGAAGTGCATAAGGACTTCTTAGCATGCTATTGATAAGGAGGAGGGGCGGAGTGCATAGAAAAGAGAAAAGCAATAGTTTGTGGATGCTAGTTGTTGGAGCTTCTGGTTCGAGGGGTACTACTGATTCTTCTCCTCGGATGGTTAGAAGGATCACCACTGATGGTGCACCCCAGACTACTCTAGAGGGTGTCAGTGACGGCACCAACATGTTGATACATCGGGTTCAGGCCGATCAAACCACCAGCTTCTTGATAGTTCTTCGGTGGTTGAGCGCCACAAGTTTGTCTCACCCAATGTTTTATTTTATATGTGCATTGACGGCATTGCACTGTTTTCATGTGGGGGGTGAACAAATTATGAGTGTTAGGGTGAAGTCTAAATAATCCAGCTCACAATCCTTCCTTGGGGTTTTCTTGTGTGTATTTTTTTTTCAAAAGGAACTCCTTAAGTTCTGTCAAGCTGGCATGTTTAGGATAGTAAATTGTGGAAGTAGACTAGAAATAAAAGCATGATGGAAAAAGAACATGAAAATTGACACCCCTCAAAATTTTGAATTATGTGTTATATTTGTGTGATTGATAAGTTTAATGTGTAGGATCTTTCTATGACATGATCGGAATCAATTAGACAACATGACTTAAGTTGTAACATGAACCAGATACACTGATGATTTGATATTGAAACAAGGTGTCATTTGTGTGTCAGGGTGTTCGTATATTCATACTATATGTGCCAATATAGAACTTGCCCATTTAGTCTAGCAAAAATTAATTAATTGTGAATCAGAAAATGATCATAGGCCATTGTTGAAAATAAGTCCACTTAAGCCTAAACACAACCAACCAAATAAAATATTAACTCCTATAACACCTCGAAATTCAAGAAAGAGCTAGGAAGCACAAAAAGGGCAAGTCCACGAACCCAAAATGGACCATAGACCCTTCACAGCACCCTAGAGAGGACATTTACGGATCCACAGCCCGTTAAGGGAATCATGAGACCATCCAGGACTGCCCCTAAGTAGGAATCACATGGGCAATGCCTTAGAAGAACCATATAGGAATCTGTACAAGTGACCTAGATAGTGAGGTTGCACCCCAAGGTCACTGTGAAGGACCATGGACGCCTAGACGGTCTGTGCAGCTTCACACGAACCATGAAGTCGTCTGTGAAAAGTACTTATCAGGTTTTGACCTATCATATTAAAGGTCTTTGAGTCCTCTTTCCAACGCCCTCAAGTTAGACTAATTGCAAGCCCGGAGTAAGAATTTATGCTCATTAGGGTGAAGCCCTATCAAGTAGGGCAAGATCACGACACACTAGATGGGCCATGATGCCTTATAAGGCTCGTGAAGCCCCTCTTGACAGTCACCTCATCAGTATTTAGTGTGGGTTGTAATTGTCTTTTCTCATATGTGGTTTGGTACTTAAACTATGCCATTTGGTACTAAGAATACGTCGTTTTACTTTGTCTTAGCCTAGTAAATTAGTCAGAAACTACCAAAAAATCATTCTCCTAAAATCATCAGACTTAGAAAGAAAAGAAGAGAATGAGGCGACAATTTTCTCTCAAGAACAAGCAGAGCTCTCCTTTAAGTTAAGCCCGGAAATTCGAAGAATTTATATGTAGTTTCCTTCACTAGGTATATGGGATTTCACTAGTGGGTTCCTTTCACCCATTAGGTCCCTAGAATTCAGTCAATTCTTCAGTTTCTCCATAAAATGTTTAGACATAGGGTTCCTAAATCTTAGGGATCCATTGGAATTTAGTTGTTATAGTTTCTATGATGTTAATTACATGTTTCTTTAAGAATTAGTATAGTCCTATGTATAAAACTCAGAAACCCTAGCTCGTGTTAATTATCTATATTTCATAAGTTATACTTGCTAGGCATATTAGTGAGACAATCATGCTTCAAAATTTGAAAGTCATACCCTTTAGTATATGTATGATGCATTCTCAGATAATTATCAATGTTTTGAGTTATTCAGTATTACAGTTGAATTCTTAGCTTTATATTCAGTTGGGAGTAAACTTAGCATCGAGTTGGACTAGGGTTCAGTGTACCCTCAATTCCCAGAATTATCTACCCTCATAGGTTTTTAAGTCCCCTCTGTTAGGCATCAGTGTCAGTGATCATGCCATAGTCATGCATTAATACCATGGAAAGGTATATTAGGTCCTCTCGATGAGGCGTAAACATAAGACTCCAGATTATCTCACGTGGTTTATGTCAGTTAATAGCATATCCCACAGTCAGATTCATGTTGCATTGACTATGTATTCAGTATATATTTCAGCATTCAGTTCAACATGTTATATCTTCATGTTTAATACTTGGTTATTTCATACAGGTTAGTTTTCAGTTATGCTTCAGTATATCTATTTTCCTTTTTAAGTTTATGTAACACCCCGAATCTAATAATCTAATCCAAGGGCTAAGTGAGAGGGCAAGAGCCAAAAAAGTGAGCTTGGGCAACCTTCACGAGGACCCATGCGGGCCGTGAAGGGAACCACGAGTCGTGGTGCTGCCCATGGTAGCTCACAATACCTAACCACGTTGTGCTCACCTCCCATGAACACCATGATGCCTCGTAGTAGGGACCACAGATCGTGGTGATGGACGTGAAGGCTAGGCAGTGAGCTACCAAAGACTGCTGAAAAGAGAGACCCTCCAACAAGCCACTTGACGGCTCGTTAAGGTCCCTATGGGTCATGCAGAGGGTCGTGAGGTGATAGTGGTTTAAGGGTGGGAAAGCCTAGCCACTGGTCAAGGACCACGGGCACCACTATGGGTCGTGTGGCTCTTGATGTCTCGTGAAGAGCCTCGTGAAGGGGGGTTCGGGAGCTTTTAGTTAGGGGCATATGGGTCTTTTCCAGTTTTAATTAAATTAATACTATGTCATTTTACCCAAGCCTAAGACCCCTACATAAGTGATTTTAACCCCAAAACTAACCCATTCAAGCCATTATTCTTAAAACCCAAAAGAAATCCAAAGTTCTTTTCTCAAATATTTCTCTCACAAGAACTTGGAGAAGAAGAAAGAGTTCAAGCTAGAATAGAGATCAATTCTCTATTTCTCAAGAAATTGTGGGCTTTTATATCAAGGTATGAGGGTTTTCTATCCATGGAGTCCCCGAGATTCCCCAATTGAAAAGTACAAATTCCCCAATTTGAGTTAGGGGTTTCTTCTAATGTTGTGGGTCTTGATGAATGTTGATCCAATTGATTGGGTTATGATTGTTTATGCATGATTGATAGGATTGAATGTTTTTAGGATGAGATAACATGTACCCATGCTTAACCCATGTTTCTAAGTTGGAATTGATGTAAATGGGTTTGATTCCATGAAAAGAGAATTTGAGGGTTTAAATGGATTCGTATAGGATTGATGAGATGCATTAAAAGTGATTTGAGATTGAATCATATATGATGATTATGAGATATAGTTCTTTGAGAGTAAATCTTATGTTATGAATTGTTAATTATTGATGTAATTGTTGTTGAAGGGATAGTTCCCACATGAATTGCTTAAATATGAATATGAAAGTCTTTCTCACATTGAATGATTGTAGGTTGAAAGGATTGCTCACCGAAAATGAATCTAGACTAAAAGACTAAGATATCGATGAGGCCAGAGGCGATTACCCTTGACCTCTAAATGAGAAGGATATGAAGTGATTTCCCATATTTCTTAGAATTGAACAAGAAGAGACTCCCCATGTTCCTATTACGATGTTGGGCATGGAGGCCCATTAGTGAAAGATGTGGAAGTGAGTACCCGTGTCTTATAATGAAAGGACATGGAGGTGAGTACCCATGTCATATAATGTTGGGCATGGAGGCGAGTACCCATGATCTTATAAGATGGACATGAAGGCTAGTACCCATGACCATATATATAAGGCAAGAAGCGGCTACCCATTAGCCTTTATAGGAAGGCAATGAGGTGATTCCCTATGTCTATAAAAGATAAGATAAAGATGAGAATGATAGATGATGAGCTTGGATGATTTCTAAGGTTGCCTTGTATGATGAGTAAGACTAGTGGAGGATTTCCCATGTCTTGGCTAAGTTTGCTTTGAGGTTACTTTAAGAAGTATTCACTAATGTTGAAATGATCTATTATGTGCATTGGTTATTCTTATGACTTATATTGTCTAACTTTTATGCTTATGTTGATGTTTATGCAAGCTATCATATTTAGTACATTCTTGTACTAACGCATACTCTTGTCTATATATATTATCCAAATGTAGGGTCCGGCGTTCTCGACTCTCATCCCCGTGGCTAGGATCTTAGTAGAGGAAAGATTGAAGATTTGTGAGTCCTCATAGCATTCGAGGATTTGGCCATCATTTCCTTCCGTTCTTTTGATTTTGAGTTTTTGAATATTGTTGTATGGGTTGTGTTCCAATGAATCCTTGTACTATATGGTTTTGAGACAATTGTCTGAGACTTTAGCTTCATGTTATTTAGACTTTCAAGTTGTTGGAAATGTTTTAAATTTTTCTGAATTTCTATTATCTTGACTATGAAAGCTAAGTGTCTTATATGAGGCCTCTTAGGGTCTTGTATGCCATGTTAGGTTTAGGGTGTAACTCTGGGTCGTGACAGCTTATATTCTTAAGCTTAGAATATATCCCATATGCTCAGTACATTCAAAATACTGACACATTCTTTTGCGCTACATCATTGTATGATGTATGTTCAATCACTCAACATCTAGACCACGCTTAGCTTGACTTCCAGTCCGTACTCAGCAGCTTCATTGGTGAGTCCTCATGTTTGAGGATGATAGACATCATTTACCTTTCAGTATTCACGTTTCAATTCCAGTCTTGTTAGAGTTAGTTGAGGGCATGTCCCAGCAACTCAGATCAGTGAGAAGTTTTCAAACATATGTTAGATTCACCTTGAGTTGTTAGTGTTATTTTTAGTTATCTTTATACTCTTCATATATTTTTTATATTCAAACATGTTGGGATTTTCCTCATTTTAGATATTAAACTGTTTTCAGCTTTCACACAGTGCATATTTTAATTGAACTTGTATAGATATGTCATGTCATGGGTTAGCTTGGGCTCACTTGTGACACTAAGCACCGTGTTGCTTTTAGGGTGTGACAAACTTGGTATCAGATAACAGAGTTTAAGTGTCCTAGGGTATCTAAAAGTCGTGACAAGTAGGGTCATCTTAATGGGTGTGAAGCGCACCAAACTTATGGGGGAGGATCTATGAGACTTCGTTAGGAAAAGCATCCCTTCTTTCTATTGCAGTTCATACTATAGAGTATAAGCTCTATTTAATCTCCTTTGAACTCCTTCTCTTCGCATTTCAGAAAATGCCCCCAAAAAGAGCTAAGGCAAGGAATAAGCCAGCACCTCCAGCAGACCCATTAAATGAGCAGGTCAAGCATGCCGAGTTTAGGGTTGCTTTCCAAGTGCTTGCTTAGTCCATGACAACCCAAGTCAATTAGCAGGTTGTGGCCCCAGCTCCGTTGCAGTCTAACACTACTTTAGCTATAATATGAATTTCACTGGGATGACCTCTCTGGAGTTTTATGGGTCTAAGTTAGAAGCGGATCCGCAAGGCCTTCTCAGTCTCTACTCAGTTGGTCACCCAATTTTAGCTAGACGGATATACAGAAATTTCCCTGTCACAATTTCCCAAGAAGCCACCTCAGCAGACCTTGTAAATTTAGTAATGATAGATTTTAATGTTATTCTAGGCCTAGATTGGTTACATTCCTATTATGCCTCAGTCAATTGTAGAACTAGGATTGTCCGGTTTCAATTTCAAAACAAGCCAGTCTTACAATTGAAGGGTAGTAAATTATTGTTGGTAGGTCAATTTATCTCTTACCTTCATGCCAGGAAAATGATTTCCAAGGGGTATATCTATCATCTTGTTCGGGTTAAGGATTCAAACTCGGATACCCCAACTTTTGAGTCAGTACTAGTGGTGAATAATTTTCAAGAACTATTGCCAAAAGATCTTCCCAGAGTTCCTTTTGAAAGGGAAATTAACTTCGGAATCAATCTCCTTCCAGATACCTAGCCTATTTTGATTCCTCTATATAGGATGGCTCCAGATGAACTTAAGGAATTGAAAGAACAATTGAAAAACCTTCGGGATAACGACTTTATCAAACCCAATATCTCTTCATGGGTGCTCCAGTGTTGTTCGTGCGTAAGAGAGATAGTTCTCTCAGAATGTCCATTGACTATTGTCAGTTGAACAAAGTCAAAATCAGGAATAAATATCCCATCACCATGATTAATAACTTGTTTGACTAGCTTCAGGGTGCTAGTTGCTTTTCTAAGATAAACCTCATATCCGACTATCATCAGCTTAGATTCAGAGATAGTGACATCCCGAAGACAGCTTTCAGGACTCGATATAGTCACTGTAAATTCGTAGTTATTTCTTTTGGACTAACAGATGCTCCTACAGCTTTCATGAACTTAATAAACATGGTGTTCAAATAGTATTTGGACTTGTTCGTCATTATTTTTATTGATGATATCCTCGTTTATTCTTGGAATGAGAAATAGCATGTGACTCATCTAAGAGTTGTTTTGCAGACCTTAAAGATCACCAGCTATTTGCTAAGTTCAGTAAATGTGAATTTTGGTTACAGTTGGTAGCTTTCCATGGTCATGTGGTATCCAGCAAAGGGATACGAGTGGATTTTCAGAAAATTAAGGCAGTAAAGTACTGGCCTTGAACCAATTCTTTGACTGATATCAAAATTTTCTTGGGTTTGGGCAATTACTGCAGGAGTTTTGTTGAAGGATTTTCATCCATAGCTGCCACATTGACCAAGTTAACTCAGAAAATGGTCAAGTTTCAGTGGGCATATGAGTGTGAGAAACACTTCTTAGAACTGAAGACCAGGTTGACTACAACTCATCTATGGACTCTACCAGATGGTCAAGACGATTATGTAGTTTGTTGTGATACATCCAGGGTCGGCCTAGGTGTTGTGTCGATGCAGTACTGTATGGTCATAACTTATTCTTCTAGACAACTTAAGGTCCATGAGAAGAACTACCTAAAACATGTCATCGAGCTTGCAACCGTCGTGTTCGCCCTAAATATTTGGAGACACTACTTGTATGGTGTTTATGTTGATGTGTTCACAGATCATAAGAGCTTCCAGTATGTGTTCACCAAGAAAGAGTAGAATCTTCACCAGAGGAATGACTTGAATTCCTCAAAGACTACAACATGAATGTGCTCTACCATCCAGGTAAGGCCAACGTAGTGGTTGATGCCCTTAATAGATTATCCATTGGCATTGTAGCACATGTTGAGGAAGAGAAGAAAGAACTAGCCAGAGATGTTCACCGGCTTGCTCTCTTTGGACTTTGCCTTATGGATACGTCAAATGATTCTGTGATAGTCTAGAATGGATCAAAATCTTCATTGGTAGCAGAGGTTAAGGAGGAACAGGATAGTGATCATATATTTCTTCAGTTGAAGGGTGCAGTTCATCAACAGAGAGTTGAGGTTTTCTCCCGAGGGGGAGGTGGTGTGCTTCATTACCAGGGTCACTTATGTATCCCTAATGTGGGGGAGTTAAGGTTGTAGATCCTTACATAATCCCATAATTCCATGTATTCTATTCATCTAGTTTCCAGTAAGATGTACCGTTATCTACGGGAAGTCTATTGGTTGAACGACATAAAGAGAGACATCGCAGACTTTGTGGTTAAGTGTCCTTAGTATCAATAGATTAAAGTAGAACATCGGAAACCATGAGGTGTGACTCAGAAGATTAGCATTCCTACATGGAAGTGGGAAGTGATAAACATGGATTTCATTACGGTTTTACCTTGTACTCTCAGATCAATTTGGGTGATAGTGGATAGAGTCACTAAGTCAGCTCACTTATTGGCATTCAAGACGACAGTTTCAGCGGAGGATTATGCTAGTCTCTACATTAACGAGTTAGTCAAGTTGCATGGGGTTCCTTTGTCTATCATTTCGGATAGAGGTCCCCAGTTTACCTCTCACTTCTAGAGATTGTTTCAGAAAGGTCTTGGTAAAAAGGTAAATCTCAGTACTTTCATCCGCAAAGGGATGGTCAGTCGGATCGTATCATTCATGTCACGACCCAGGGGTACCCCCTAGATGTAACATGGCACATAGAACCCCGAAGGACCCAATGTCCACTTAGCATATCACAACATAAGATAATAGAAAAGTACGAAAATTTAAAACATTTTTCAATACAATCAAAGTTTCATAACACAAAGCGGAAGTCTATTACACTTGTCTCAAACCATCTAATACTTGAAAAGAATTAGGGACATAGCCCATAGAAAATCTAAACATAAAAGAAAGACATAAAAAGGAAAGGGTGATCAAGTCCTCGATGCTATGAGGACTCACCAAAACTTCTCTTCTTGATCTACTATGAACCTAGCCATGAGGATAGAAGTCAATATCGTCGAACCCTACATTTGATAAGAATGTAGGCAAAAGTATGCATTAGTACAATAATGTACTAAAATGATGGCTAGAATAAATCATCAGCATAAGCACATAGAAGAAATTAGTCAACATAAGACATATACCATCATCATAAAAGGCAATAACATAAGTCATAAGTAGAAGAGACATCACCATAAGACATAGGCTATAAGCATAAGAGACAATAATCATAACTAGTGAGCATAAGAGATAACATCATAGTCATAGGCATACTCAATACATTTAGAACAACATAATATAAGAGAAACACTTCATAAGTCACCTCAAGGCAAGCTTGTGCAATGCATGAATAACACCCCATAATCCCACCAATGCTAAGCAAGTCACTTTAGGTTCTCATTCATAATTATCATCTTTTGATCTCATCCTTAACTTATTTCTCATAGACAAGGGAACACTCACCTTTAGTCAAACATATCAAGGAAGGCAACTATAGCAATAATCCAAGCTAAGCATACAACATACAAGTAGTCTTCATATCAAGACATACTTTCAATACTTAACAACATATAGATCATCATGACATAAGAGAACATACCATAATTACCCTCAAAGCATACTTGTACAATGCATGAATATGACCCCATAATCCCACCCATGCTAAGCAAAGCTTCTTAAGTAATCATAGTTCATAATCCATATTCTTGTTGTGGGAATAAGCCTTAACCGACATAGACCATGTAAGCTTAACATGGAATTCGGTGTCTACCCGACACCGAAAAGGGGTTGCTCTACTTGCCTAAGGTATAACCATACTCTTAGCTTAGGTGGATCCAGTAGCTAAGTAACCTACAGGGGCACATAGTTTATGGGATAAGGAGATTGCTACTAGAAACCTGAACTTAACTAAGGTAGAAGGTTTTCATCTCATGAGATACATACTTAGGGAACCCAGACTCAACTAGCGTAGAAGGAACCCATTTGGAAAGCAGGTCTCAACTAGTTGAAAAGCTTTCATTGGGAAGCCGGACTCAACTAGCGTAAAAGCTTTCATCTTATATTCAATATCTACTCGGTGCTAGGCATTAATTCACATTGAGTTCATAGTAAGTCTTGACTTAAGTTCATATTCATGGAAGAATGTATTGACACTCAATCCAACATAACTCATACTATAGCTTATTAGATCATGAGTGAGTATCCTTTCACCGTCCATGTCTACATATAGATTCAATAGGTGAGAAAGCCTTTCAACCTTAGAATCACTATATTGTGATAAAACCTTTCACATCATATCATATTCATGCATAAGTGTGTATATGAGAATAACCTTTCAACAACTAGATCATGAGCATATTCACTTTACTCTCAAAGTGTTCTTAAAGCATGTACATAACCTTCATAAAACATGCATAATATCATATCTTACCCTTTCAAGGGTCAAAGCTCAAATCAAATCAACACATCTAAAATGAATGCATCTGACATGTATATAATCATAATTCAAGTAGTTTAATTACTACAAGCATAATCTCATACTTCACCTCCTTGAGGTTCAAACTTACTTTCAATCATCACACTTAGGGTTCAAGCACTAGACATAGATATCATCCTAACTCATGTGATTATAGCACTTTATGCATTCAAGCACCAGACATGGATATCATCTTAACTCATGTGATTCTATCACCTCATGCATTCAAATATTCATGAGGTAGATTAGGTGGGTAAAGTCCTTCCACAACAATTCTATCTAATAGTCTACCATCATTATATAAGCTTCACTATCAAAGTCTTAACATTAATAATTCAACATATTAGCTTTTACCCTCAAGACCCTAGAAATCACATTCATACTACAAGCCTTACTCTCAAGCAATACTTCACATGGTCATCTTATATGCCTAGTTCTCAAGACAATCTAACCACATGCTTCCTTTTTAAGCAATTCCAACCATATATCATCATATAAACTCAATTTCAATACTACTAATCATGATTCATCACACAAGCCCTAATCTAATCAATTCATGTCTACAAGACTCACTTTTAAGTAATTCATATCTAGGTGTTCTACTCTCAAGTAATTCATAAAGTAATTCATCAATCTTAGAAGATCACATATAAGCCCTCAATTTCCCTTTTCATGGCATAAAACCAAACTATATCATTTTCACCCTAGAATCATAGGTTAATCAAGAATACATGTATAATCATACTAAAAACATGTAATTACATCATAAACAATCATAAACAACCATTATCCACTCAATTGGATCAACATACAACAATACCCACAATATAGGAAGGAACCCTAACAAGAATTGGGGATTAATCTTCACAATTGGGGGAAACATGGAGCTTCATTGATGAAAGAGATCCATGAATGAATAAGCAATCATACCTTGATTACAAAGACTAGAAAGCTTGAAACAATGGAGTTTTGACCTAGCTTGACCCTCTTCTTCTTCTTCTTCTTCTTCTTCGTCTTCTTCTTCTTCTCCTTCTTCGTCTTCTTCTTCTTTCTAGAGAGAGGATTTTTAGAAGGAATCGGGTTTCTTTTGGGGGTTTAGAAATAATGATTTAGGATGACTTAATTAAGGGCCTAAAGTATATATATACGTGGTCTAAACTCTAGTAAAACGACACCACTTAATCCCTAATTAATTCCAGAAAGTTCCATAAAGCCCCCACTTAACCGTTTAAAACAAGGTCACTGCATCACCAACAAAACCACGCCCACAGGCCGTGGATGGACCCACGGGGCGTGCTGGTCAATCGTGGGTTGATTGGCTGGGGACTATTTTTGGGACCCTCACCCATGATCCCTCACCCACGGGTCGTGGGTCCCTCCGTAGGTCTACTATTTTTAGGGCAGATTCTAGGGTCCTCCTCAAGGGCCCTTGGTTGGTCCTTGGGGGGTTGTACATGGACGTTCTAACCTGAAACCCTTCATTTAAGTATGGGGAGTCATTCACGACTCTTACCCTCACGTTAAGCTCTAGTTTAGCCTATTAGTTTTCGGTGTTATAATATCTCCCCCATGGTAACATTCTTCCTCGAATCATGATCTAGACAGAAGTAAAGACTCAAGACTAGCAGTCCATCATGCATGCAACATCAACATAATGCATAATTCAAAGGAGGTAACATCAACTCAATCTAAAACATAATCAATGCATCACGAGGGAGTAGGAACTACATCTAACAACCCATTATGCATGAAAACTCAACATTTCACATGCTCATAGGAGGAACTACCTTCTCCAACTAAAAGCATGTTCAACACAACTTCATGGATCCCTTATGCAACATATTTTCAAAAAGCACAACTAATACATGATCAACAATTCACCTCATGGAACCTATATGCAATTCTTACTCAATTCACAACAGCATGAGGAAAATAAATCATGCAACTCCATTTTCTTTCAAAACAAAAGTTATCATGAATATGCACCACATAAGGAAATCATGGAAACATCAAAAATACACATGACTTCACATAAAAGATAAACCATGAGGAACTCATCATTTAAATGCTAAAGGAGGAATAGAAGGAAAAAGGATGAGGATATCGGGACATCTCATTGGCCTCGGATTCCCAAGTAGCACTCTCAACTAAAACCCTTACTACAACACCACTCCTCAACATCTCCATGGAAACAACTTATTTGTTCTTCTATTTCTTAACTTGTCGGTCTAAGATCCCTACCGATATTTATAAATTAGAGAAATTCTCATTAACTCCTAACTCTTCTTAAGGAATTTATGAATGTCGGATCTGCAACACCCTTCTATAACCAAGAGACATAGAAAACTGGATACGCCAGTACCACTCATTAAGAAACTCTAGTTCAAAAGCAACCTTATTAACTCCACTCAAGATCTTATATGAGCCTACAAAACAGGGACTAAACTTCTCAAACTCACTACACCTCTTAAGGTGAGAATTTCAATTCAACCCTTATCATGAACATCAAGAACACTCAACGACCTTCTATCTAAGCACATCATCTCCCCCTTGGGAGTTAGCCTATACAGACTCTTCTAAGCATCATTTCTTTCAATTCTAAGGTCGGAGCAAGTCATCACTAAATATTCACATCCATCACACAAGATGATTCAAAACCATGGTGGATTACATTTATACCCTTTTTAGAGGAGTCTACTTACTCAACACGTCTAGGCATTACTTAAACATCCTATTCATCAAATCTATTCACATACCCCGAAACTCATAATGATTAAGCCAGGTTTTACAACCAAATACACATAACCATAATAGAACCTATTCATACTAAAGACAATATCAAGGTCTATCATGCCAAGCCTATCAAGTCACAAAATACAAGCAACACCAGAATCTAAATAAGCATCAAACACATATTGGAGAAACATTCGGAGGACTTTCTCATTCACCTCTAGCTTGGAGAGCATAGAACCTAACTTGCTTTGGGGCATTCGCACCCGAACCAATTGGATCGAATGAAGGGTAGGGTTGAGACCTACGACGACTATTCCCTTCATTTCTAGCAACCATAGGGCAATGCCTTATCTTGTGACCCAACTCACCACAACCAAAATAAATGTTGGAACCCGCTAGACATCTACCCACATGTCTCATATCACACTTAGCACAAGAAGGCCATATGGGACTCACTACAAATTCCTTGCAGTCTAGGGTTAGACACCCTCTTTTCCCTATTCTTAGGAGCATTGGAATAATCTTATCCGGAAGACCTTTGTTGATTCCTAGAACGACCATGTCCATCGGACCTCACATGAGAGAATTCACCACCATCATTCCAAGACCTTTTTTTCTCCCTAGTTCTCCCTTCTAGTTTCTCTTCCTCAATTTGTTGAGCATAAGCCATAAGACGAGAAATATTCATATCATGATCAAGCATAGCCGTACAACATTTTTTCACAACTAAATCGGACACTCCTAACACAAACTTACTCATTCCCGACCTAGGATTGGACACTAGAATTGGAGCATACTTAGACAATTGGGTGAACCTCATTGCATATCCCTTAACACTCATATCACCTTGCCTAAGGTTAATGAATTCAATCACTAAAGCATCTCTCGTCTCTAAAGGGAAGAACATATCTAGAAAAGTACTCTTGAACTTCTCCCACTTTATGGGACCCACTCCTACCGACCTAGCCTCTTTTCATTGATCATACCATATTTATGCAACATCTCTCAATTGGTAAGCGTTTAATTCCACTTTCTCTACTGGAGTCACTCCCACAAAGTCCAACACCTTAGAGACCGTATTTATAAACTCTTGAGGATCTTCCTCTATCTTTGACCCATAAAATTCTGGAGTTTCTATCCCAACCTGAGCCAACATTTGGAAACCAAATCTAAACTTCTCATTCGTTACTTTCTCTTCCAAAGGGTCAATTGGAGCTTGAGGAGGAACTTCGTGATCCACATTGCCTTCCTCATTCCTTATAATGTTAGCCCTTGTAGTGTTTATATCCTGAAAACCATCGGGCACGGATTAGGAGAAATACCTAATAGAGTTAAACTCTATGGCACGACTTATAGAAAGAAGAAGTGAAGTTTCCCAAACATCCAATAGCCTCATATTCATAAATATGGTGTGCTTCACATTTATGAGCAAGACTCTACTAAACGTTGTTTGAGATATCCTAGAACCATTCTAAACCTTGTGCTTTGATTACCAAGTTTGTCACGACCTAGGGGTACCCCCTAGATGTAACAAGGCACATAGAACCCAGAAAGACCCCATGTAAGCCACTTAGCATATCACAACATAAGAAATAGAAAATTACAGAAATTTATAACATTTTTCAATACAATCAAAGTTTTTGAACACAAAGCAGAAGTCTATTACACTTGTCTCAAACCATCTAATACTTGAAAAGAATTAAGGACACAACCCATACAAAATCTAAACATAAAAGAAAGACATAAAAAAAAGGTGATCAAGTCCTCGATGCTATGAGGACTCATGATGTTTCCGTAATCAAGACACAACTTCCAAATCAAGTGTCTACGATCGTACAATAGTAATATAACCCATCCGAATGGGTTGGGGTCGAGTCCCAAGGGAGTGGTTGCAAGAATTAATAGAAAAGTAAAATCAAGTTCTAATCAATCATAGTTATAAACGTTAACGAATAAAAACATACTAAATCTAAAATTGACACGAATGTCAATTATCAATGGGGGGTTTATATTCAACTAATGAACAAAAATAGCAAAAATAAAAAGATGCGAGATAGGGGGACGAGATTCTTGGGATGTGATAGGAATATAGGATAAAATATACTATTGGGTAAATGCTATTAATAGTAAATTGTTGAATATTTGTAACTGGGCTAGACTTTAGTGAGGGTAAATTCTCTCTCGAGCAACTTACCCCAAATCGACTCGGTTTCTCTTGAACACCGAGTTGCAGCATTTAAGCGCAGCCTCCTCCTTAGCCCATTCACTCTCTCAAGGTGAATGTGTGGGAGAAAGCCTAGGATTCACTCTCTTGAGCTGAACCCACGACAACCCAATAACCACCGGCTATCAATTTAGTAGTCTTAGTTTTAAAACCTTTCTCTCGATCAAGCCAAAAACACTAAGATGAAATCGTATTTGCAACTACAATCCCATTAAGTTCAAACACAACAACTAAACGAAATCACATTTAAACAGCAAATAGACTAACAATAAGCAATACCCAACCGGAAATTTAACACATATTCACAAAATCACACACCAAGAATTGGGGTTTTAGCTAGACATGAAAAAGAGATAGAAATCAATACCAACAAGTGTTTCCATCAAGTGGGTACGATAGAAAATATCTTTAAACACGTCTGGGATGAAGATTCTTGGATACCCACTTCTAATTTCTTGGAGTTGAAAACCTTCAAAACCTTCAAGCTCAAGAACAGTCTCCTAAAAACTCTAAGAACTAAAAATTGAAAATACTCTAAGTCTCAATAATAATTCTCTACAACTTCATACTAAGCTATAGAATTAAATGAGTATTTATAGTTTTCAAAATTTTGTGTTGCGAAGGATCACTCGGCATAGTTAGTCGGGATCGCCGATACACTCGGGATTCCGCCCTTTGGTCTGATTCATCGCCTTTCAGCTTTTGCCTTTAGCATCTTCACGTTTTGATTCATTGGGCGACAGGGAACTGTTTTGCGGAACTGCTTGGCAATGCGCCGACTGCTCCCTTTCATCGCATATTTTATCTTTTTCCTTCAGGGCTGAGCACACTGGAACTTTGGGTGAGGTTAAGGTCATTCGGCGACTTGCCTAATGCATTAGGTGATCCTCAGGCCTTCTTTTCTTCGTTCTTTTCAACCACCTTGTTCCTTTATCCCAAGTATGTCCATGCTTTGCCTCAAACTCCAAATACCTGAAACTTAAGGATTTACATCAATAATTGAGACAAAATATGCATTCGAGGACACTAAATCTATCAAAATAAAGCCCTAAATGAGTCCAAATTGTGGACTCATCAACTCACCAAAACTTCTCTTCTTGATCTACTATGAACCTAGCCACGAGGATAAAAGTCAATATCGTTGAACCCTACATTTGATAAGAATGTAGGCAAAAGTATGTGTTAGTACAATAATGTACTAAATATGATGGCTAGCATAAATCATCACCATAAGCACATAAAAGGCATTAGTCAACATAAGACATATACCATCATCATAAGAGGCAATAACATAAGTCATAAGTAGAAGAGACATCATCACAAGACATAATAAGAGACAATAATCATAACTAGTGAGCATAAGAGATAACATCATAGTCAAAGGCATATTCAATACATTTAGAACAACACATATCCTTCATAGCACCCTATACGGGCCGTTTAGTGGTCCATGGCCCATTAAGGGCATCGTGAGACCATCCAGGAATGCCCTAGACAGGACTCACCTTGACGGTGCCTTAGACGGGCCATGGTGACATGGACAGACTGTCTATCGTACAAGTCACACAGACGATGAACACCTAGGCAATCCATCAAGCTTTACACGTACCGTGAAGTTCTCTATGAAAAGGACTTATCAGTTTTTCAATTTTGTGTCATATTCAAATGATCATATCTTTTAGTACAAAATGAATTAGATGTCCCATGACCTATCAAATTAACGGTCTTTTAGTCCTTTTTCCAACGCCCCAAGTTTGCCTAATTCCAAGCACGGAGTAAAAAGCTATGCTTATTTTAGTGAATCACTATAGGGCAGTGAAATATCACGACCCACTAGACGGGCCATGATGCCTTAGACGCTTCGTGATGCCCCTCTTGACAGTCACCTCATCAATTCTAAGTGAGGTTTGTATTGGTCTTTTCCCCTATGCATTTGGTACTTTAACTATGTCGTTTGGTACTTAAACTACGTCATTTTACTTTGTCTAAGCCAAGTTAATTAGTCAGAAACTTCCTAAAACATTAATTCTCCTAAAATCATCAGACTTAGAAAGTAAAGAAGAGAAAGAGGTGATCGTTTTCTCTCAAGAACAAGCAGAGCTCTCATTAAAGTTTTTTTCCAGGTATGTGGATATCAATAGTGGTTTCTTGTTACCCATTAGTTCCCTAGTATTGAATCAATTCTTCAGCTTCTCCATAAACGGTTCAAACAAATCTTACGAATCCATTGGAATTTAGATGCTATAGTTTGTATGATGTTAATTACACATTTCTTGGAGAATTAGTACAGTACTATGTATAAAAATCAGAAACCCTAGATCGTGTTAATTATCTGTGTTTCATGAAATACACTTGCTAGGAAGATTAGTCAGACAATCATTCTTCAGAATTTGAATGTCATACCTTTCAGTATATGTAAGATACATTCTAAGAAAATTACGAGTATTTTGAGCTATTAAGTATTACAGTTGCATTCTTAGCGTTATATTCAATTGGGAGTAAACTTAGCACCGAGTTGGACCAGGGTTCAGCATACACTCAAGTCCTAAAACTACGTGCCTTCGTAGGTTTATAAGTCCCCTCTGTTGGGCATCCGTTTTAGTGATCAAGCCACAGTCATGCCTTTATACCCTGGCAATGTATATTGGGTCCTCTTGATGGAGCGTATACATCGGACTCCACATTTAGCTCACATGGTTTATGTCAGTTAAAAGTATCACCCACAGCCAGATTCATGTCGCATTGGCCATGTATTTAGTATTTATTTCAATATTTATTTTAGCATGTTATATATTCATGATTAGTACTTGGTCATTGCATCCAGCTAGGTTTTCAAATATGCTTTAGTATATCTATTTTCCTTGTTCAATTTATATTGTTTAGCTTAGCCTATATTTTGCAGACTCGGTATATTCAAAGTATTGATGCATACTTTGCGCTACATTGTTGTATGATGTAGGTTCTGGCACTCAACATCCATACCACGCTTAGCTCGACTTCCAGTCTGTACTCAACAACTTCAGTGGTAAGTTCACATAGTTCGAGGACCATAGACATGTTTTACCTTTCAGTATTCACTTTTCAGTTTCAATCTTGTTAGAGTTAGCTTGGGACATATCCCAACAACTCAGATCAATTAGAGGCTTTGAGACACATATTAGATTCAGCTTGAGTTGTTAGTGTTGTTTTCAGTCATCACTATACTCTTCATATATTTTATATATTGGGTTTTTCCCCATTTTAGATATTGACCTATTTTTATCTTCCACATAGTGCATGTTTTAATCGAACTTGTATAGATATGTCACGCCATGGGTTAGCTCAGGGTCACTGATGATACTTAGCATCGTGTTGCGTCTAGGCAGTAGCCTCGAGGTATGACAGCTCCCTTCGGTCAGAATTTATTAGCCTAAATTAGACCATTCTTTCAAAACACCAAATTCACCTTCCCTTGGAAAATTGTTAACCTTTGTTTCGGCCCTTGTCCTTCCTTGGACATCATGCACCTCAACTAAGGCTAAAAGCCTAAGTTGATGGTGGCTATTTCAGAGAAAAATGTTTACCTTTGTTTTGGCCCTAGTCCTTGTTTGTACATTGTGTACCTCAACTCATACTAAAATCATAAGTTGAGGGTGGCCACTAGAGAGGAAAACAAGAAGATGAAAGGGGTATGAAAAAGTGTTGAGTGGTGAGAAAAGAGATAATAAAGGATTAAGATGGTGTGGCAGCTTTAAGAGAATAAAAGAATAAAAATGCTGAAGAAAAGACTTGAATCAAAAAAGAATATGAAGAAAAGCCACACCGGACCGTTAATGAACAAAGGAGGAGAAAAAGAAAGAAAAATGTGATACCCAGATTGGTTGTACTAGTCAATGCAATGTCAAGGAGGGTAGAAAACTCACTGTAAATCCATATATATCATACCTGATTCTAAGCCTATATTATAAGCTAAGAAAGTCCTAAATTGATCATGATTCATTAGTTTTACAAGTCTAAGTGTAGAAAATGAGGGAAAGCCTATAGTATTGTGCATTTACTATATTAATTCAATACAGAGTACGAGTGTATATTGAATTCCTAAAAAATTTGAACTATAACTCAAATTATGTGTGAACAAAGGGACTTTTTTGCGGTAAAGGCACAAGTTGCATTGACCTATGATGGTCAGTCAAGAAATACTAAAACAAGAACACAGAAGTAATTTAAAGTGATAACCAATATTAATCTAAAGCAATCGATGTTCAACAATTACCCACAACCCTAGATCAAGGGTCTTTAGCTTCTTATTGCCCTAGATCAAGGATCTTTAGCTACTAAAGAAGAAAAAGAAGAAGACCCTAAAAAGTATTGACGACTTTGTATCTAATGCCCCATAATAATTATTTCTATAAATTATTTATAGATATAAAAAACCCTAAATAAAATAACTGAGTCCACAACAAATTAGGAACCCAAAACCAAAATGAATTGGAATTGTTATACGCGTGAAGCTCTATCGGTTTGGCGTCAGATGCTCAATCTTTTGTGATGCATTCAAAGCCTGCCACGTGGCAGCAATGTTGAAATTTGGAATACGCACTTAATATATTATATAATATTATATTGAATTTAATCCATCAAGTTGTGTGCTTCATTTCCCTTTATAATCTCCCTTCTTTAATTCATTTTAGCTTCAAACTTTTTCAACTTTACATCAATTTACTTTTACAAATAAAATACACTAATTAACACAAATCATAAAATTCATTCTCAAAAGAGATAAATAAATAGGCAGAATGGTCTGGTGGACCCTTGTACTTGTATCTGTTTGTATTGTGAACCCTTATACTTACCCTTTTGTCATCTGGACCCCTGAACCCATCCAAACCCAACATTTTAAACACTTTTTTTGATGTGGCATCCTATGTGGAAAGACTCCACATGGAGCGTGTGATACACACAAGGTAAGAGCGTGAGAAGCCTTAAAAAGGCACTAACGGTCAGATTTTGACCTTTAAAGGCCATCTTTCTTCTTTATTTTCACTCAAACACCATTGTTGGACGAATTTGAGCTTTTTTCTCCTCTTTTTCTCGATTTTGTCTCTTCAAATTTTTTTCTCTTTTATTTTTGGTGCCTTTATTTTTTCCTTCGATCTACTCATCTTTTTTTTGTGTGTGATTCTATTGTATTTTTGTTTCATCTTTTTTTTTGTGTGATTCTATTGTATTTTTGTTGGTTTGATTTTGTTGGTCTTCACAATGACGGTTCGATGTTGCTACTGTGGAATAAATGTTGAACTAAAGACATCAAGAACACCAACTAATCCTGGAAGAATATTTTGGGGTTGCCAAAAATATTCATCTGGTAATGGGTGTGGATTCTTCCGATGGGCTGATGCAAATGATTCAACATGCCAAGAACAATACAACATTAAGAATCCATCAATGAGTTCAGGGCAAGGAAGACAAGGAAGACATAGAAGACAAGGAAGGCAAGGAAGACAAGGATCAAACACTAGTATTGATATCACTGGTATTGTGATTGTTGTTATTTGGTTTGTAGCCGTTATTTTTAAGATATATTAATTTGTACTAGGTGTTATTTGATAATGAAATGGACTGCATTTTCTTCAGAAATCTAAATAGCAACTTCATTAAAACACAAATTCATACAGAAAAACAAAGTCTTCCTAATAGCAACATAACACAAATTCATGTAAACGCCATTCATATACAAAAACAAAGTCTTCCTAATAGCATAACCAAAACAATTGGGATCAAGTCATTAATCAAAATAAAGTTAGTTGGGATCAAGTCATTAAGCTAAACCAAGTGAAATCTAATGTGTGCCTTGAGTGCTTGGTGTGCCTTGAGTTCTTCTGTAACTCTCCTCCCGTAGCTGCCTTTGAGTAATTGCAGCTCTTCCCTTCCACCTTAGTCCATTGGGTTTGTAACCAAGATCAATATTGGTAGGAGTTGAACTTGACAATGTAGCACTATGTAATACCCTATCAGTATTTTCAGACTGAGAGAACAACAAAAATCTTAACCTAAAGATGAACTAATATCAATTAAAGCAATTTAATGTGTTTAAATGATAAAATACATACCCTCGCAGTTACACTGCCACCTGATCCAAATAAGAGACCATAACCAGCTGTCTTTGCTTTTTTTGGTCTTGATTTCTTATATGCAAGAGTTGCACCACCTCTCAAAGTTGTGCTAGTCTTTCTTTTTTGGCCACCTGCACTAGAAGTTGATTGTTGAGCACTAATTAGACCTGCACTTGGAGTGCAACCTGCACTTGGACCTGCACTTGGACTGCAACCTGCACTTGGACATGCACTTGGACCTGCACTTGGACATGCACTTGGACCTGCACTTGGACCTGACTGTCTTCCAGCAGTTGCAGCACTTGCAACATTTGTTCCAGCAGCAACATTTGAAGTTGCAGAACTTGTTCTAGCAGCAGCATTTTTCTACAAACATATTTTAAAGTCAAAAGTATAACAAGAGTAAAATTCAGTAACAAAGAGACATTAAAGCACAACTTACCAGAGTTGGACATCCTTTCTTGTTATGTCCAAAAGTCTTACACACAGAACATTTCATTTTTCTTCCCTTCCTTGTAGTCTTTCCAAACTTCTTCTTAAGTGGCTCATCACTATCTTTTCTCCTATTTTTTCCTGGTCTTCCTGGCATAGCTGTAATTTCAGGTGGTTCAATGACTGGTCTATCACTTTTTGGCCACACCTTCATGTTTGTCATAGGTTGAATAAACCTATTATATGCTTTCAGGTATGTTTCCTTCTTATACCAGTGATCAACAAATGTATCAACAACCCAATCCTTATAATGAATTGTTGTAAGTGCATGGCCACAAGGAATTCCCTTTAATTGCCATGACCTACAACTACACACCTTCTTTCTTAGGTCAACAATATGTTTATATGGTGGATCATGAATCTCAAAGCCAAGATCACCATTAAACTTTACCTCACAATTATCTGCAATTTCAGCATTTTTTCTAAGAATATCCATAGCCATTAGTGCTACATCAGTAATCCATTTTTCTGAAAATTCTCTCATGTGATTCATTCTTTCCATAACTTTGACTCTTATTTCCTCTAGCATAGTGATTATTGATTTGAACCTAGCACCTAAAATCCAACTGTTGAAAGTCTCACACATGTTGTTCTCAACCATATCACACTTGCTATGTTCTTTAAAATATGCCCTACACCATGCTTCTTTGTTATACTTTAACAAAGCTTCTACAATGCCTACTCCTAACTCACTCAAGTCATCAAGTTTGGACTGTAAAAGTACCTCAAATGATGCCCTGGCAACTTGCCAGAATTTTCTTCTCCTTTCTTCTCCCCTCCAGCCTTTCTTCCAGTTTGCCCATATATGCCTAGCACACCATCTAATTTCAGCATTTGGCAATACATCAATAAGTGCAAGATGAAGACCCCGTCAAACAAAGAACATTTGACATACAACAATGTTAAATATTAATTACTCCAAAAATGAAGAAATAAATTTAACAAATAATATAGTAATACCTTTTGCATATCAGACATCACTATTACTCCTTCACCTTCTGTAAGCTCCAAATCATGTTTGATGCACTTGAGAAACCAAGACCATGTGTCCTTGGTTTCTTTATCAACTACTGCCCATGCTATAGGGTACATTTGATTATTTCCATCTTTGGAAGTGCAAGATAACAATTCACCTTTACATACACTTTTAAGAAATGCACCATCTAAACCAATAATCCTTCTACACCCTTCTTTCCATCCAATTTTTAAGGAACCAAGACAAATATAGATGCTCATAAACACCAATTTTCCTGGAATTGTGTTCTTGGATGTCCTAATAGATACAGTAGTTCCAGGATTTGTGGTCTTTAATTGCTCAGCATAATCATACAACCTAGCAAACTCCTCTCTGAAATCTCTCATATGTTCATTCATAACTCTCAGTTTTGCCTTTCTACAACTTGTCTTACTAACATACAAACCATATTGCTTTTGTATCAAAGATTGAATCTGATGTAGTTTGATGGTAGGCTCACTCATAATCCTCTCCTTGTAATGTTTACTAATCCAAATGGGGGTACACAGTTTGTTTCTTGTTCTTTTAAAACACTTATGGACAGGAAAATATGTTTTAACACTGAAATTTTCAGTGTTACCATCAATACTTCCAAGAATATGCCAAGGACAACCTTTTTTATTACACTTTGCCCTTATCCTTTCCTTCTCATTAGGTTTCAACTTACTATTAACACCCTTCTGAATAGAGTAAGTTTGCAGTGCCTCCCTGAACTCTATGTGATTCAAAAATATCATATACAGTTGAAATAAAACCTTTTTAGCAGTTGGATCAAAGTAGATCTTTGTACTTTCCTTCCTAGGTGTTGGATCTACCACTTTATCATTCTCAACAGGATCCCCTTCATATTCACTAATGTCACTACCAGGATCTGAGCTATCAAAATAAGGGTCATCACCACTCAAATTGCCTCCAAATCTCCCCCTCTTCTCCTTATAAATGTCTTCAAAACCAGCATCTATACCTATAGGACCAGATGGTATCTCATCTAGATTTACTCTAGCAGTCTTTTCTTTAACTTGTTCTTGAATATTAGACTGCCTAGCTTGAAGCAACTCCTCATCCAAATCACTCAAATCATCAATATTTTCTTCAATATCATAGAGTGAATCAGAATCAGAATGTTCTTCAACTCTAGGGGCAGGGGCTTGTTCTTCAACTAAAGGGGACTGCTCTTCAACTAAAGGGGGCTGATTTTGGTTTAAATCCCTATTTTCATTTTCATCAAATGGTTGAGATGAAGACACATCAGCCCTATCTATTTGTGGGGAGGAGGACACATCAGCATTATCTTGTTGTGGAGATGAGGAAGCATCAGCATTAGTGCTAGGCAATACAAGTATCTCCTCTACAACTAAAGGTATACTAATGGGATGTACAACATATACATCAACAAAATCAGCACCATTCAAACCATTTAGAGAGTTTAAAACATCAGAATCAGTATTTAACATGTAAAAAGTACCCTTCTTGTTGACTCTACATCCAAATGTCTCAACATTTTCAACACCCAATTCCATTGCTATTTTATGAAACAACATAATATGCAACTCATCTACATCTATATTAATCTTTTCAACACTATTGATTCCATTAACATACCTTAAAGTAGGATTAGATACAAAACAGCCCCCATAGTGAAATTGAAGTGTCACTATAGTTAAAGCCATTACCTTACGAAGCCTGTAAAGTAAAACAAAAATAACTACAGTTAAATCATAAACTTACCATGATTGTAACACAAAAATCCCTAATTTTTTTAAGGAAATAATGAGTTGTTGTAACAGTTAAAGCCATTAACTTACCATGACTGTAATTGCTGTAATAATGCTCCACTAACACTATCAATACCCAAGACAATTGACCAGAAATAAAATATTAATTTTGGTCGAAATTGGTATTTTACGAATAAACCCTAGAATCTACTCGAATTCACGAAATATGCCATTGAAGTCACTCAAAGTCATACATCAACTAAGAAAGCATATTACAATAATATTACATCCAAACCAAACTAAAGTCCCCAAAAAAATTCAGAAAATCAAATGACAATCGACCCTAAAATCAAACAGATACGCGCGAGGAAATGAAAAAGATCAGAACTAACACAAAAGGCAAGAACTTACAACGAAAATCGGAGTGCAACTGAGCTTCAACTGAGCGAAGGTTTGGAAAATCACAGACGAACGTCGCGGAGAGGAGAAGAGTAAAAGTCGCGAAGGTTTGAAAAATTTCACCGGAGTTAGGACTATTCTTAGTTTAAGGTGAGTCATTTTCCACATGGAATATAATATCATACGTGGATTATTATTTTTTCTTTTTGGCCAACGTGTACGTGTTTGTGCAACACGCTCCATACCACATCAAAAAAAGTATTTAAAATGTTGGGTTTGGATGGGTTCAGGGGTCCAGATGACAAAAGGGTAAGTATAAGGGTTCACAATACAAACAGATACAAGTACAAGGGTCCACCAGACCCTTCTGCAAATAAATATACTAAATGTGAGGTAAATAATGATAAGAAAACATATTTTTGGACTCACATCAACACCCCACACTTCAACTTTTGCTCGTCCTCAAGCAAACAATCAAGCTCATCTAAAAAAAATCAAACTAGGAATGTCATCACTTTGGTTGACACAAACAATTAGGCTATACACAAATTTCAAAACGTCAAGTAAAATTCTTGCTCATTAAGCAAGACATCCAAATAAACAACAAACCTCTAACCTCCTGTCACGACCCAAAAATGGACGTGATGACACTAGTCTTATCTCACCAAGACCAGTCAGCCTAAAACTCAACCATTACAATATAATGCGGAAAAATTCATAATCAACTAAATAAATACCCCCAAAATCTGGTTGTCACATGTACAATCCTCTAAACTATTATAATTAATTCAAAAGAAAACACAAGTATCAAATGACCTTGTTTCTAGAATAGAACAAGATCATAATTAAGAAGAAAGAAGGTCCGCTGAAATGAAAAGCAGCTACCTCAGAAACCTCCAGAAGAAGCCTCGGACAAGGAGAAAAGAAAATATCACAAAGGTCCGGGCTAGTAACCTACAAAAAAAAATGTAGTAGCAAGGGGTGAGTACCAAATCACACGGTACTCACCAAGTAAACCTCTAAACACGAGCTAAGGGGATAGAATATAAGTACTCCTTACACCCCAACTGAACCTTAATAACTACAATCTGTATAAAACCAGCACAATCTAACAGTTCACAATTTACAAGCACATATCTCAACAACAACATTCTAACAATCATATATTCTCAACAACAAGCTCAATATTCATCAATTACCACATCCACAACTACAACCTGCTTAAAACCAACCCAACAGTTCACAGTTTACAAAGCACATAGCTCAACACAACACTCTAAAAATTTCATATCCTCAACAACAATAACAGTTTCATATCCTCAACAACAACACTCTAACAATTGCATATCTTCAACAATAAGTTCAATATTCATCAGTCACAAGTTCCACAGAAAGGCACTCACAAGATCAGCAACACACAAGATCAAGTTCATCAATAATAAAGAAGTGCAATGCAATGAAATGCAATGTCAAGTATAGTGATACATGTCTGACCTAATGATACACACCCATTGTCTCTTAGTCCGGGACCCATGGGGGACATATCTGTCCATGCATCCATCACGGCGCGCGATACGATCCTCGATAATAGTAACAATTGCGGCGCGCGATACGTCCCTCGAAATATAGTTTTCATTGCAGCGCACGATACGTCCCTCAAAATATAATATCCATCGCGGCGCGCGATACGTCCCTCGAAATGGTACATCCTCTTATCACATAACACTTATCACCACCATGTCTCAGAACAATGCAAATGACATATTCACACAAAATAGATGAGGAGATAACCATTTTCATGGCATTGCACAATTCACATCAACACAATCATGATACAACATCAACAATGATTCAACAAGTCTTTCAAACCATTCTCCATTCTCAACACATCACACACAAACAATTAATCACATTGCCTTTTATTACCCCTTTTTCATCATTAGAATTAATCAATGTGGACAAGTCAACCCATCACCAAGTCTCCTTACCCCCAAACACATATTACAAGGAAATACATAAATTTCATACACTTAACAAGGGTTTAGAAATCCACTTGCCTGAAATAGTCAAACAATCACTCCCAGACTTGAGTCTTTGCATTTGCTGGACTTCCAAATCAATATAATCTATTCCAAATAAATAATCACAATAAGATTTCAAAATAACAACACTCATATTACTATTGTGTCTAGTCTAGACCCAAAAACTCGCCCAAGTTTATAATCAATTTCCTAAACTTCCAACCTAGGATTCGATCTTAATTTCCTCCAATGTCATAATTTAATGGTGTTCATAGGTATATAATACACCTAATATTTATAATCATATTAAGAAAAATCCCCAATTAGAATCTTCACATGGAAAGAACAGAGAAACCGAGAAGTGACACAACAACAAAATTCCACCCCACCGTGCTTCGGTTTCCAATTACCATCAATTTTCTTACTTGTTTTGGCCAATGGTTAATCCTAGTTATACTCCAATGATTGGCTGCATGCAATTATCTAATGACTATCCTAATTGGGCAACGACAACCCACTGGAAAGCTTGATCAACATCTGCCAAACACAAGAACAATAATTTCTCTAAAGATTTAAAGTTGTTATTGCCTTAAAATTGGAATCATTGCTTAATCATTGGTCATTAAGAAAATTCATAACAATTATTTAAAAAAAAAAAAGCTCACGTTGAATCAGCAAAAATTGTTCAACCCAATTTCTTTCTACTCTATCCAGCATTAATGATATCAATGAATTCCCCCTAATCTTCTAACATTTATAATTTATTATATTTGATAGGAAAGCTTCGTACCTATTGGCGGTTGTTGGACGCTGCTCCAAATATTTCCGTCGACCTTTCATTTCCTCTCATGTACGTCTGCTTAGGTTAATTTTTGACTCATTTTCTTTTCTTAAATTATGACCCAAAAATTCTCAACCCTAATAATTTATTTTCATATATGGGTCAAGTGGTGTATGGTATTAATTAAATTATAAACTTAACCCATTAAGTATTAACTAAAATTAGTTATTTAATAAATAATCGTCAATAAATTAACAATGGTTATACGAATATTCAAAAAAAATTTAAATGACCTTCTGGGTCATTACACCTCCTAACCTCAAGGAAGGACTTTGAACTCATCAAATTTAAGCTTGCTCTCGTACTCTACCAAAGAAAGTTAATAAAATCACTTATCCATCATAAATCAAGTGCCCTCACAAGAAGAAATAGTCCACTCACTCAATTTTAAAGATTGAATATAAATTAAGGACTTAGCATCAAAGGACAACTCACACTCACGAAGAAAATTCACATGTACGCACAAAGAACCATATGATTGCCCATTATGTACATCTCCACTAATTAGGAATGTTAGAATAAAATCAAATAGGACTTTAACGGGTTGTAATGTAGGCTAGGGGACGGGTAGAAAAACTATACAATAATGACTTGCACTTCCTAAAGCACTTTGCACTTTAAGACTTTTTCACCCGTTATTTTCTTCTCTTTATTTTCAGCCCTCTCTTCAACAATTATTTCACAAGTAATTCTCATCATCTAAGGAATGCTTCAATAACATTTTATTTTCAAAGATTTTTTTTTCATAGGATTTTTTTCATGTCACATTCTTTTGTTCTTGTCTTTCTTTTTTTCATCACATTCTTTCAAAGAGAGCTTTTTAAACACTATGTAGCTATCATTGATTACATTTTCACTCAACCATCCCTTTTTCTTAAGAATTAACAATTAGAATAAGTCTATGCCAAAAGAGTTAAGGATGAAATATGGTTAGCAACAAAAGGATACAGACTCAAAATGGCTAACTAATGATATAATATTTGAAAAATCTAAAATTCACAAGACAAATCAAAGAAAACTTATGATCATTTCCTAAACAAAGCAACAGTTTTCATTTCGCTTCAATAACATGTAGGACAAATTCTAGACTAAGATGTATAACATTGAATAGGCAAAAGTTCACCACACATAGCACCAGTATCAATCAAAATGGATCAATTCCATTTCTAAGAGAGACAGGATCATAACAAACTACAAAATAAGATAAGCTATATAGAAAGTCACAACCATGAGCTTATGTGTCAAAGAGTCTGCTATTTCCTTATCAATCAAGCATTCACAAGAAAGTACTACTGAAAATTAGGCCTAAAGCAAGTATGACACCACTCAAAAGGGTCTTTTCTTTTATCTCCCAAAAAAAATTAAAAGAAAACTTATTCCTAAAAAATGAAAGACACTCGATTTAAAGGGACTATTCTCAGGAAAAAAATCGAAAATAAAAGTCAAGAAACTCATCCTTAAAACAAATGAAAAGACATAATAAAACAGTAAAAACTAGGAATTCATTCCTTCTCCCCATACTAAAAAAATATGTTATATCCCCAAAGCATCCAATAAAATTTAAAACAAGGGTTAGGAAAACTCCCTAAGGGTTTAGGCCTAGCTAGTAGCATGTTCTTTTAATTTTCATTAAGGGTCGTACGCACTCCACACTTAAGCTCAAACATGCTCCTTCGCTTCAAATTTTTGGGTACTCAAACTTCCCCTAACCTGCAAAAACAACACAAAAAATTACACTAAAAAAAACCAAGAAGATACATTGTCAATTGGGTTGCCTCCCAATAAGTGCCTAATATAATGTCGCAGCACGACACAAGTAAGTTAACCACTTTTCTTTCCACTTTGAACTTATGAATTTTACCCCTAACTTTGCATCCATTTTCTGCTACTCTCTAGGGGCGGTGGTATAAAGATAAATGAACCAAGTACTATATGTCGCATTTTGCACTTCTTTGCTCTTAGGTGAGGAATGTCGTTTTGTCTACGTGGACTAAAAAACTTTAGAATGTAGGGGCATTGCTCTTCATCTATGCACTCATCCATTAGTTCAGATGACTTAACTTTCCTGTCGCCATCTAAGCATAATATAGAAAAGTGTTTTGAATGAGATTTAAGTTGCTTCAACTCCAAAGAAGTTTTATTTACAACATTCTTACTTTTGTAATATTTCTCAACATCGATATTAAGAAATAAGGTATAGTTGAATGGTTGGAATTCCTCTATTTTCTCCACTAGTTGGACATCATCCACGACAATTGGTAATTGGGCTTCAGACGCCTCAATCCTTTCGTTCAGGTGAACCTCAAAGTCTTGAATATCTTAGTCAAATTGATCTATTTCTTGTGTGAGGTCAACTTTTCCTTCAATCAGTTGGGTTGTCAATTATGTCAGACCATCACGAATAGACTTTTGAAACTTTAGAAGTTCAGTTTATTCTTGTAGACAAGATCGGCTCACTATCTCTTGTTGGGCTTCAATCTCCTTTAATTTATCTAGGACTCTAATTTCTAATTGAATAGTGTCAAGGTTATTCAGCAGTTTCATGATTTTTTATTGCTCTTTTAAGCATTTAAATATTTATTCCATAATTTTTTAATTAACTTTGTCCAGCATGTCTGTACATTTCATAAGTGAATTCACATTGCACATCTCTTGTTTTGCATTCTCCACTTCATCGCCCCTCCCAACATCACAAATAACAGAAGAATAATAATAGGGGTTCGGGTGAAGGGGATAAAATTTAGGACAACCATTCCAATGAATTATTAATGACCACATATATGACATATAGGACACTCGATATCCAAGTGGTATCCATTACAATAATTACAACAATATTTGTAAGAATACTCATCACCCAACCACTATTTATCCTAATCATCAACATCAATAAGTGTACCAAATTATTCAAAGAAAGAAAAAATAATAATTGATTGTTTAGGAAAAAATCAAATTAAAATAAATAAATAAATAAAAAGAAAAAGTATAATCTAGAAGAATAGTTGATTTCTAAGTCCCCGGCAGCGGCACCAAAAACATGTTGCTTCCAATTGCACACGCAAGTGTACGTTGTCCGCAAGTAATATAGTGGCTCTTAAAAGAACCGAATTATCGAACCCAAAGGACTTATCGATTAACTATTTTTACTAAATTATACTAGTCTAATTAATTAACTTAGAGTGCCAAAAGTGTTCAATTTTTATTTGTAAAGAAACGAATGCAGGAATGAAATAATAAAATTACTAACATTGATTTTAAAAAAATCATCGCTACATTATGTATAGGGTTTCATGTATCACATCTCATGCATGAATTAACGATGGTTATCAAATTACTTATTTATAGGTTTGATTTTATGATCGTGATCTCCAGACCTATAATTGCCTACTTCAATTAGTTGTCTAACTAGATAGTTGAACGGGGATAGGCAGTGTTAATTGGCGAGCATTTATATTTTATCTTGTTTCGTCACCAAGATAGGTGTTTGTCTGGGCGTCACTCCTAAACACAAATCAACTCAATTTAATGGAAGATCAAGCTTCCTGTATTTTTTGGTCTATCTACCTTAGCGGCTCCGGAGTTTAAGAGTAGACAAGAGATTTATCCCTATGATGGCCAGTCAGGAAATACTAAAACAAGAACATAAAAGTGATTTAAAGTGATAACCAACATTAATTTAAAACAATCAATTATTAATAATTATCCATAGCCACAGCCCCACAACAAGGGTCTTTTGTAACTTGAAGAAGAAAAAGAAGTAACTGAGTCCAAAACAAATTAGGAACCCAAAACCAAAACGAATTGGAATTGTTCTACGCGTGAAGCTCTGTCGGTTTGGTGTCAGACGCTCAATCTTATGTGATGTATTCAAAGCCGTCCATGTGGAAGCAATGTTTTCACTTTTGCAAATTGAAATTTAGAATTCGCACTTAATATATTATATAATATTATATTAAATTTAATTTATTAAGTTGTGTGCTTGATTTCCTTCTATAATATTGCATCTTAAATTCATTTTAGCTCCAAACTTATTCAACTTTACATCAATTTACTCCTACAAATAAAATACACTATTTAGAATGATTCATTAATCCATTCTCAAAAGGGATAAATAAAAATACTAAATGTGAGCCAAATAATGATAAGAAAATACATTGTTGGCCTCACATCAACACACCACACTTAAACTTTTGCTCGTCCTCGAGCAAACATTAAAGCTCATCTAAAAAAAATCAAACTAGGAATGTCATCACTTTGGTTGACACAAACAATTAGGACATATACAAATTTCAAAACATCAAGTATGATTCCCGCTCATTATGTAAGACATCCAAATAAACAACAAACCTCTAACCTCCTAACCTCAAAGAAGGACTTTGAACTCATCAAATTTAAGGTTGCTCCCCTATTCTCATCAAAGAAAGTTAATAAAATCACCTATACATCATGAAACAAGTGCCCTCACAAGAAGAAATAGTCCACACGCTCAATTTAAAAGATTGAGTATAAATTAAGTACCTAGCATGAAAGAACAACTCACACTCACAAAGAAAATTCACATGTATGCACAAAAAACCATATGATTGCCCATTATGTACATCTCCCCTAATAAAGCATTCTCGAATAGAATCAAATAAGACTTAAGCAGGTTGTAATGTAGGCTGGGGGATAGGTAGGAAAACTATATAATAATGACTTACACCTCCTTAAGCACTTTGCACTTTAAGACTTTTTCACCCATTATTTTCTTCTCTTTATTTTCAGCCTTCTCTTCAACAATTATTTCACAAGTAATTCCCATCTTCTCAAGAATGCTTCAATCACATTTTCTTTTCAAAGAATTTTTTCATGTCGCATTCTTTTGTTCTTCTCTTTCTTTTTTTCATCACATACTTTCAAAGAGAGCTTTTAAGCACTTTGTAGCTATCATTGATTACATTTTCACTCAACCATCCCTTTTTCTTAAGAATTAACAATTAGAATAAGTCTATTATATAATGTTCAAGGAAAAAGGTGCAAAAACTAGGGATTCAACAAAAGACTTAAGGGCAAAATGTGGGTAGCAACAAAAGGCCAAAGGCTCAAAATGGCTAACTAGTGATATAATATTTGAAAAACCTAAAATTCACAAGAAAAATCAAAGAAAACCTATTATCATCTCCTAAACAAAGCAACACTTTTTATTTCTCTTCAATAACATGCAGGACAAGTTCTAGACTAAGGTGCAAAACATGGAATAAGCAAATTCTCACCACACATAGCACAAGTATCAATCAAGATGGATCAATTCCATTTCTAAGAGAGACTGTATCATAACAAACTACAAAATAAGATAAACTATATACCAAGTCACAACCATGAACTTATGTGTCAAAGAGTCTGCAATTTCCTTATCAATCAAACATTTACGAGAAAGTATTACTGAAAAATTAGGCCTAAATGGCAAGTATCACACCACTCAAAAGGGTCTTTTCTTTTCTCTCAAAAATAATTAAAATAAGACTTATTCCTAAAAAAAAAAAAAGACACTTGGTTCAAAGAAACTATCCTCACGAAAAGAACCGTAAACAAAAGCCAAGGAACCCATCTGAAAAAAAAGGACTCAATAAAATAGTAAAACCTAGAAATTTATTCCTCTACCAAACACTTAAAAATATGCTATGTCCCCAAAGTATCAATTGAAATTTAAAACAAGGGTTAGGAAAACTTCCTGAGGCCTTTAGTCCTAGCTAGTAGCATGTTCTCTTAAATTTCATTAAGGGTCGTACGCACCCCATACTTAATCTCAAACGTGCTCCTTCTCTTCAAATTTTTGGGTACTCAGAAATCCCCTAACCTGCAAAAACAATACTAAAAATGACACTAAAATAATATAAAAGAAGTTACACCGTAAATTGGATTGCCTCCCAATAAGAGCCTAGTTTAACGTCGCAGCAAAACATAAGTTAGTTCACCACTTTTCTTTCCACTTTAAACTTATGAATTTTACCCCTAACTTTGCATCCATTTTTCTGCTCCTCTTTAGGGGCAGTGGTATAAAGATAAATGAACCAAGTAATATATGTCACATCTTGCACTTCTTGGCTCTTAGGTGAGGAATGTCGTTTTGTCTACGTGGACTAAAAAACTTTAGAATGTAGGGGCCTTGTTCCTCATCTATACACTCATCCATTAGTTCAGATGACTTGACTTTCGTGTCGATATCTAGGCATAATATAGAAAAGTGTTTTAAATGAGATTCAAGTTGCCTCAACTCCAAAGAAGCATTATTTACAACATTCTCACTTTTGTACTTTTTCTCAACATCGATATTAAAGAATAACATATAGTTTAATGGTTGAAATTCCTCTATCTGCTCCACTAGTTGGTCATCATCCACGACAATTGGTAATTGGGCTTCAGAAACCTCAATTTTTTGTTCAAGTGAGCCTCCAAGTCATGAATATCTAAGCCAAATTGATCTATTTCTTGTGTGAGCTCAACTCTTCCTTCAATTAGTTGGGTTGTCATGTATGTCAAACCATCACGAATAGACTCTTGAAACTTTAGAAGTTGAGTTTGTTCTTGTAAACAAGATTGGCTCACTATCTCTGCTTCTCCATAACTTTCTCCTTGTTGGAATTCAATCTCTTCTAATTTATCTAGGACTATAATTTCTAATTAAATAACGTCAAGCTTATCCAGCAGTTTCATGATTTTTGATTGCTCCTCTACGCATTCAAATATTTGTTCCGTGATTTTTGAATTAACTTTGTTCAGCATGTACGTACATTCCATAAGTGAATTCACATTGTACGCCTCTTGTTTTGCATTCTCCACTTCATCGCCCCTGCCAACATCACAAATAACATAAGAATCATAATAGGAGTTCGGGGGAAGGGAATAAGATTTAGGACAACCATTCCAATGAATATATTGACGAGCACATATATGACACTCGATATCCAAATTGTATCCATTACAATAATTACACGGATATTTATAAGAATACTCATCACCCAACCATGATTTATCCCAATCATCCATAACAGTAAGAGTAACAAATTATTCAAAGAAAAAAAAATTAATCTTTTAGAAAAAAAACTAATTAAAAAAATAAATAAAACGTAAAAGTATAACCTAGAAGAATAGTTAATTTCTAAGTCCTCGGCAGTGGCGCCAAAAACTTGTTGCTTCCAATTGCACACGCAAGTGTACGTGGTCGTGCAAGTAATATAGTGACTCTTAAAAGAACAGGATTATTGAACCCAAAGGACTTGTCGATTAACTATTTTTACTAAATTATACTAGTCTAATTATTTATTTAAGAATGCCAAAAATGTGATTTTTATTTTTAAAGAAAAGAAAGCAGGAATGAAATAATAAAATTACTTACAGTAAGTTGGAAAATTCCAGGGCTGTAACATGTATTGGGTTTCATGTATCACATCTCATGCATGAATTAACTATGGTTATCAAATTATTGATTTACATGGTTGATTTTATGATCATGGTATCCCGATCTTTAATCGCCTACTCCAATAAGTTGTCAAACTACATCGTTGAGCGGGGATAGGCAGTCATAATTGGCGAGCATTTATATTTCATCATGTTTCGTAACCAAGCTATGTGTTCGTCCGGGTGTCACTCCTAAACTCAAATCAACTCAATTTAATGAAAGCTCAACATTTCTGTATCTTTTGATCTATCTACCTTAGCGTCTTCCGAGTTTAAGAGTAGACAAGATATTTAACTCTATTATAGCCAGTAAAGAAATACTAAAACAATAATATAAAAGTATAAAGTGATAACTAACATTAATTCAAAACAATCGATGTTCAACAATTACCCATAACCGCTAGGGGTGTGCATCGGTCGGTTCGGTTCGGTTTTATGTGTTATTGATTCGGTTTATCGGTTTTCGGTTTGTAAATACGTCAAACCGATAACCAAACCAATAACATATTTCTTTTCGGTTTATGGTACTTAACGGTTCGGTTTTCGGTTTAACCAATAAGAAAATACTCATATATATTATATACACGATAAGAAAATTTTCATATAAACCATATGATTTTTCCAGCATTTGGCATGAAAGTAATAATCATAAAAGTAACAATCATTTTTCTTGCAAGTTAGACACTAGACACATTCAAAGGAAAATGTGAAAGTAACAATCGTTTAACCATTAACAATAAGACTAGTAAATTTAGTATAGTCTTCTTGGGTTATCGGTTTAACCATTAACAAAAATCATAAAATCGGAAACCGAACCAATAACCCAATAAAAAAAATTGCAAAACCGTTTAAAAACCGTTAGCCCAATAACCCAATATCAATAAACCAATAGTGTTTTTTTCGGTTCGATTTATTGGTTAAATCGGTTTTTACACACCCCTAATAACCGCAGTCCTAGAACAAAGATCTTTAGCTACTAATGTCTAAGAAAAGAAGAAAAGAACCCTAAAAAGTATTGATAACTTTGTATCTAATACCCTCATAATAATTATTTCTATGAACTATTTATAAATATAGAAATCCTAAATAAAATAAATGAGTCCAAAATAAATTAGAAACTCAAAACCAAAATGAATTAGAATTGTTGTACGCGTGAAGCTCTGTCGGTTTGGTGCCAGACTCACAATCTTCTGTGATGCATTCAAATCCTGCCATGTGGCAGCAATACTTTCACTTTGCAAATTGAAATTTGGAATCCACACTTAATATATTATATAATACTAGTACATTTGTCCGTGCGTTGCGCGAATATATAAATTAAAAAATAACTAATAAAATTTACTATAAACTTAGTAATGTATATTTTAAAAAATAATGATACAAATCATTAACTTATTTATTTGCGCACATAAAATTATTATTATTAATATGTTTAATACACAATTTAATATGTATATTATTAAAATAAAATATTATGTTTATAGCTATAATTTTTAGCTACATTTTAGTTTTTTAATATATTTTGTTGAAACTTTATTTAAGATAATATTAATATTTTTGTTTAGTTTACTTTGATTAAAACAACAAACAGTTAATGTGTATTTACATGTTTGGTTTACTAAATTTTATTAATATTAATTGAAATAATATTATATCCTTATTAATAAATTTTTAAATCTATCTTTTCACATGAAATGAATAATACTATAAGATTAGAGTACATATTGGTATATTTTATATATAAAAGTTTTACTCAAAAACAAAAGATTCAAAAAAGTAAATTATTGTTTTAAATTCGGCTAACATAAGATAGGAAATTAAATTAAAATTAAGTGAGTAATAAATAATAAATAATTTAATATTAAATACAAATATGAATTTTAAGTGAAAATTGCTCTTTAAATTAAGTAATAAAAAATTAAGTGAAAATTGCACTTTAAATTTTGCAGTATATTTTGTAGTGTTTGCAATTTTTATTTTTATTTTTATTTTTGTAAAAATAATACATAAATTCTTTTTTTTTGTGGTGCTGACATGTAGAAGTTTTACCTCTTCTAAACTAAAATGTCATCAATACAGTTTTTCATTGATTATAAAACTTGTAGTAGTAGATGGATAATTGGGAGTTATGAAACTATTTTTTTCCATTATCGTACACTTATCCATTCACGACTCAAAGTACACCCAGACCTGAGATCAATCTTGGAAAACAATTGTGCACCCCCAAGTTCATCCAGAAGCTCTTCAATAATAGAAATAGGATATTTGTCTTTGATAGTAATCTGATTTAGAGCTCTGTAATCTACACAAAGCCTCCAATTTCAATCTTTCTTCCCCACTAAGACAATTGGTGATGCAAAGGGACTGCAACTATGTTGTATGAATCGTTGGTCCTTCAAATCTTTCACCATGTTCTAGGTAACATCCTTTTGAACTGGTGAGTATTTGTAAGGTCTTACATTCACAGGATTTGATCTTTCCTCCCAGAGAATATGGTGATCAAAGGATCCCTAGAAGGTGGTAATCACTTCGGTTCCACAAACACAGACCTAAACTCGTGTAGAACCTGTTATACTTCTCCTGGCACCTCAACTAAAGGTGCGGTTTTTGAATCTTGTGAAAACTTGTCTTCTTTAGGAGTAGCTTTGATCATAAACAACTGAATCTCCTCTTGCTTAATGTTGGTAAGAGCAATTGATTCAACTCCTTTCATCTTGGGTGTGTTACCCTGTAAGCATAACATTTTTCTTTCATATTCAAACTTCATAGTTATCTATTTGAAATTTAAAATGATGTCTCCCAAGTCAGTTAACCATTGAACCCCCAACACCACATCACAAGTACCCAGGGGTAAAAGAAGGAAATCTGCCGTGAAGACATTTCCTTGTAGTAACCATTCGACCTCATGACACATGCCACTGATAGGAACAGAATTTCCATCAGCTAAGCTAGCATCTCCCCAGTTACAGGGGCTCACCTTCCCGCCCATCTAAGCCACTAATCCATTGTCCATGAAGGTGTGTGTTGAACATGTATCAATGAGTATATTGAGGGCCTTCTTATGACAATGTCCAATAAGTCTCAAGGTTCTATATCCCTTGATTCCAGTCATGGCATGAATGGAGATCTCACAGGTCTCAATCACTTCGGGTAACTGCAATAACTCTCCTTCTTCCTCCAACGCTACACCATTTTCCTCCAATCTAACAAGAACAACTGAGTGTTGGTCTTATAGACATGTCCCTACTCATACTTCTCATCACAGATATAGCAGAATCCTTTGGCTCTCTTGTCACTTAACTATCAGGAGTAAGCCTTGTCCTCATAGGTCTGTCCGCAACAATAGATGGATGAGGTTTAGGCAAGTGTAAAGTAGGTGTAGTTTGGGGCTTAGCGTAAGACTATGGTTGATTTTTCATTGCTTCCCTCCACTATTTTGAGAAAATAGACTATTTTAATCGAGCTAAGTGATACACATGAGGTAATGAGTAGGGTTTATGAATCCTTACAGCATGCCTTAACTCCAGTTTCAGCTTATTCAAAAATACACTGATGGTTTGGTTGGGATCTAATGTCAACTGAGTCATGGCTCTATCAAACATCTCTTGGTATCTAATAACACTGTCAGTTTACCTTAGACTTACTAACTCACTCATGGGGTCATCGAATTCAACCCCAAACCTATCAGGCGAAGCATAGATGCATTCTTTCCATGTTGGACTAGGAAGATGATTACGACTCCTCATATAGACATGGTTCCATTGTAGTGCAGGGTCATCAAAATGTAGAGCGGCAATGGTCACTTTTTGCTGAGACTGAACCTCATCGAAGGAAAAGAATTGATCTACCTTATACCACCAATCCTGAAAACCCTTGCCATTAAATCGAGGAAACTCCACTCTAGATAGAGGTAAAAGTGAGGGGTTATTTTGATTGGGAGAATATTGGGGGTAAGGGGTATAGAGGTTGGGTGGATTTTGGGTCATCTGTGGAGTGTGGTTGACAAAATTGGAATTGAAGGTAGTCAGCAATTGGGGACTTTGGGGCAATGGGAATCGTGTAGTGAACTGAGTTTGTGTGGATGAACTAGGGTTATATTGGGTAGGATGAACCGGATTCTGGTTAGAAGTGATTGGGTTCACTGATGGGTAGGTCCCCCGAATGTCGGATTACTCGTCGTGGTTATGTTAAACAGTGGAAAAGGAGGAACTAAGTGCATAATACCTGGTATACCGAGAGGTCCGACAGTGGGAGAGTAAATTTCCTCGAAGAATCGAGGCGTTGTAACTGGTCGCTTTCCCTGGCCATCCTCAATTGCCTTCTTCAGCTCTGATAATGACTTCTCATTCACTGTTTCTAGTTGATTTTGTTGCGCAACAACATTAGCCATGTCAATGGCCAGTCGATCCATACGTGTCAAAACAACAATTCCAATAGGTTGTGTGAGAGAAATAGAAATGTTATCTTTTCGATCTATTTTCCACAAAGATTAATTGCTTGAATGCATCTGTCTCTCGTGTTTTTATAATATCCATACTCATACATCACACATGCCTGAATAGATTTGTAAATATCATTTACATTTTTTTGTTTCATAATGAAGATTAAAGGTGGCACATTAATAGGCATTCGGAAAATGGTACAATTGCGATGAGATGGTAATAACTAATAACTATTCTTGAAATGACATAATTGTATGCATTGAAGCTTGTTATAAATTCATTAACTATTATTCCTTTTATTAGCAAAAAATGAATTAAAAAATCTAAAAAAAAAAATAATGAGAAAAAAAAAGTAAATACAAATCTTGGTCAGAGAGAGGTGTCACATTATCACCTTCTCTCTAGAGAGATTTATCAATACTATTATCTAATAATAATAATTATTATTATTACCGGATGAAATGTAGCATCATAAGCTTTTCACCTAGAACAGCGGAAAAGTTGTTGGAGCTTTGTTCCTAAACTTCTATATTTTATTGAGTGTTAGAATTTGAAAACCTACAACATTTAGTACCTATTAATAAATATTCTTCATAATTAGGAAGGGGAAGGGGTTTTTGAAATGGGTTTGCTAGGCAAAAAATTCGTGCCACGTGCAACACTAATGCATACTAAATTACTACTCCTTTCGTCCACACTTTTTGAAAGTCAATTTGACTAATTTTTAAAATAAATTAGATTACATTAATTTGATATTTTAAACAAAAAAAATAGATATTCAAAAACAACATGAAAAGTACTATAAATTGTTATTTCTTGCATATCAATATGATAAAAAAATACATCGTGAAATGTTAATCAAAGTTTTTATAGTTTGACTCTAAAAAAGAAAACTATGACAATTAAAAGTGGACAAAGGTAGTACAATACAACATTAATACCTATAAAAAAAGGTTAATTATGGGAAAGGAGAACAGACGATTTTTTCTGCAACATTAATACATATTTCAAAAGTTAATGGTGAATTGTTGTTTCGAATTCTGTAATCAACGGCAGTTTTTATTATTATGTACTAATGAGGTTGTGTTAACAAAAGTTAATGGTGAATTGTTTTTTCAAATTCTGTAATCAGCGACAGTTTTTCTTATTATGTATTAATGAGGAGAGAATTAAATATTATATTTTAATATTTTGTAAAATAATATTTTATGTCTTTTAAAATGAAGAAAAAATCCAAAACAACATAAAAAGATGAATAGAAATTCAGGCGTTAGAAAGTGCCACGTCACCATTTTCATGTTTCTGCTTTATATATATATATATGGATGGATGATAATGTTTTATATAATTTGAGGGAATACAAAGTAAATTATATTTTCAAAGAGTTTAGTAAGAAAAAACTCACATAAATGATCATTACTCCCTCTGTCCCATTTTATATGTCACTTTTTTACTTTGCACTTGCATTAAGAAATGATGTAACTTTACCCTTCTACCCTTATTTAATATTTTCTTAAGTCAACTTTATTAATAAATGACAAGATTAATTAACTATTCTATCAAGGGTATAATAGGCAAAATATAGTAATTTATGCATAAATTTTATAAAATGACAAGTAATGTAGTCGAAATACCACATCTATTATATAATAAATTCATAAGAAATGGTATCTTTTAGTATATCCATTATTGAGAACACAATAATTAAATCTAATTCATCAAAATAAGATCATAATAAAGCAATTGAATCCATACAAACATAACCCATGAGAAATTGACTGAAAATCTAATCAAATTTTGGGAAATTGAATAGGAGAATTGAAGAAGCCTTGGGGGATCAATGGGCTATTGGAACCCATTGATGAACTCCTTACATACCTTGATTGAAGCCCCAAGCAATGATGAGGAAATGAAACTTGAACTTGAAGAACCCTAGCTTCTTCTTCTTCTTCCTTTATCTAAAGAAAATATTTTTGGAGAGGATGAAATTGGCCATGTTTAAGGAATTTAAGAGAATGAATAGAAATTGGATAAGTTGGGGGTTTAAAACGTTTATATAGGGTCTAGAATAGAAGGTAAAACGACATAGTATTGATTTAGAATAATTAGGTAAAGACCCAAAAGCCCCTTTTAAAATAACTGCCGACCACCATCGATGGTGAGACATACGGTTCATAAGTCAATTTACGGACCGTCTTGTTCAACCGTCGATGGGGTTCAGGAACTTGTTTCTTGACACTCGAATGATGGGACCCATGTACGGTCCGTTGGTCAACCTACGGTCTGTACATGGCAACCGTAAGTCAAACATTGGCCCTCAAAATTTCACTAAGTCTAGGACTCACCTACGAGACCTACCTATGACTCGTACATTGAACGACATACCGTCTTGGTGAACCGCAAAAAGGGTACTGGAACTTGACATTTGAAAGCCATTTGACTTTCCACCTACGGCACGTAAGAGGACCTACAGTTTGTTAGTGGGGTCCGTAGACACAGACACCAGCTCTAGAAAACTTACAATTTTCCTTCTTTTCAAATCCAAGGTGTTACAATATCTCCCCCTTGAGAACATTCGTCCTCGAATGGAACTCAAAGCATCATAAGGAAGGTAGGAACTAGATCTAGCATCCCAATCATGAATGTAATCACATAAATGCACATATTCGAGAAGGAAATATCAACTCCAAGCTAAAGCATGTTCAAAACATCCTTCCATAAGGCCTATAGGCAACTCATACTCAAATGGACATAATCGAGGAAGAATATCAACTTCAAGCTAAAATATACTTTTTAAAAACATCTTTTCATAATAGCTATTTGCAAAGCAAATACAAATGCACATCATCATGAAGCAATCAATGAAGCTAAATCAAATCTCAAAAATCTAAATTTCTGTGAGCATGAATGCATGAGGAAACATGGGAATGACTAAAACACAAGAATCCTAAAGAGTGAACATGAGGGGCTAATGCCTCAAGCTAGATCCGGAGATAAAGGAAAGAGATAGGGATACTAAGACATCACATCGTCTCCGACCTTTCATATACCAATCCAAAGCAATGAATCTTTCCAACAATTTAAATAGTCCCACACACACACCAACTATGTAGCACACTATCTCCCCCTTGGGAGAAAACCTCTCTAACCCTTTCAAATCCATCTCCCTCAACCCAAGCATAGCACCAAAGTCTTAACAACCACAAAACCATTGATACAAGTAAACACTTAAGAAGTTTCCACAAGGATTTCAAGGTCGACCTTAAACACACTTGCCGTACATGGAGTCATACCATAGCCAAAAACACACCAAACATCAAACAATGCATAGCCACAAGCTAAAAGACCATAACTTACCAATTACCTCATCCGGGGAACCCTCATGATCTTGTCGAGTTTTATCTTACCTACCATCCCTTCCTTTAGCAGTACAAAATGGGCAATCTCTCATCTTGTGACCACTCTTTCCACATCCAAAGCATGAATTTGAATCGGCTAGACACTCACTCTTATATCTTATTCCACACTCCCAACACTTGGATACCATTTGCTCACTAGAACCATTACCTTGAGAATAATTACCTTCATCAAACCTTGATTTTGTGACAAATCACCATTATCACATTTTCCCATCTTTGAATCCCTAGTTTTCTCCTTAAGCTTCTCCTATTCTATTTGTTGTGCATGAACCATCAAACGAGAGACATCCATCTCTTTAACAAGACAAGAGGTTAGGCATTCTTTGACCATAAGGAAGGCTCAAATTGTATGCGCCTGGTAAGGCGCAGCCGCCGTTCGTCTTACAAGACGCTGACAACGGTGCACCTTACAAGGCGCATAGAAATTTGAGCCTTGTTCAATTTAACCTGATTTCAACGGTGTTAATTTGAGCGTTAAAATGTTGCCCTTTATATTCTTATTTGAAATTTGTTGCCCTTTTGGAATTTTTGACAAATTTTGTTGCCCTTTTTGCTCCGGACTCATGATCATAATCTCATACAGCTTCTACTCCTCTTTCCTTCTGGTGAGAGTTGTGTCTCATATATTTTATAAATTGTATTGTTAGAAACTCTTATACCTATTTAGACTACTGTCTTGGGGATGTTAGTATGTTTCCTTGTAAATTAACTTCGGAGGTTTGAATCAATTTATGATTATTTCATAACCATTTAGGGTGTAGGTTATGAGTTGTTTATTTTTTCACATGTTATAACCAGTTTGGGAGTAGAGGATTCTCCTATCTAGGTGATAGAGTAGGTGCATGCACGGCTCGATGGGCTGGGTCATGGCAGACTCCATTGAGGTACTTGCTTGCATAATAGATAGAATATAGTATCTTGACCTACACTTGTTCAATACCTCTCTAGTGGTCACCTGCCTTGCATCATATAAGATCAAATATGAGTGACCAATCTAGTGTCACGATAATAGGATACCCTACATGATGGTGTGCATGGAAGCTTACCTATAATTTAAATTTTGGTTTTGTCCACCTCGATCCTTTCACCATGAAGTGGCACTTATCCAATTAAGGACCAAGTTTGTTTCTTCACGCCTTTTGTGAACGCATGGGAGAGATTTTCCAAGTAAATTTCAAATGAATTACTTATTGCCATCATGCATCACTAAAAAATAGCCGAAGCATTACATAGACCAAAGGACATTTTCTTTATAACAAAGGTTTGACAAGGGCATGTGAAAGTCGTCTTCACTTAGTCCTTCTGAGAAATTTGAATTTGATTGTATCCGAGTACGTACCCAACTAAAAAACAATAATAAGATTTCTCATCAATTGATAAGCATTTGATCAATGAATGGAGGGGGAAAATAGTCTTCTCAATTGTTGCACTATTTAGTTTCTAGTAATCCATACACACTCATCACTCGATCACACTTTTCATTATAATCAATTCATTCTTATTAGTAGGTACATCGTGAAGTCGCCCTTCTTTGATACACATTGCATTGAAGTGCAAGTTCATACACACTTTGAGATTCGTCATGAAAGTTAAGACATAACTTATTAATTATTGGCAACATTTTTCAAATAATACTAATTTTCGATTCTAATGTTCTAGAAAGGATATTGCACAATATATTGAATTTATTTCATTCAAATGTGAGTATTTTGTACTAGTTTATTGATAAAATAATACTAACTTATCCAATATATCTTTTTTTTTTATTTTAAAAAAAATGTAATTTTGTCGTTTACTTCAAAAGAATAAAAAAAATTACGAGGAATTGGAAAGTAGTTAAATTAAATATGCAATTGTCTGCATGAGACAAAATATCACTGTATAAAATGAATTAAATAAAATTCAGAACAAAAATCTTTACACGTTTACCACAAGTTCAAGTAAAATTGATGTTGACTAAATATTTTGAACTTGCGGAAATGACCTTTAGTGCTTCATTCATAAGCTTAAAAATCTAAATTATGAATAAAGAATGTATAGAATAATTTGTCTTCATGTTGATTTTTCAAATAACTTAATAACAAATCTTCTAACTTGTTCAATTTTAGTGGACGTTTAATTATATTTTATTGTAAAATTTGGAAAAAAAATAGCTTTTATTTTAAAAGTAAAAAATGATGTTTGGAAATTTAATATCCATCACTAATTACATTAGGTATAACTAGACAACATAGGAACAAACATATAAAGAATTCAATATTCATCATTTCGAACAAAAAAATATTAATGGTTTATGAAACATTAACCCTTAAAAGGTACAATTGAATTCATAAGTGAATTTAAAGAATGTGTAGATTTAATTGATTGAATATAGTGAAATAGGCAAATAAGTAAAAAAAAGAAAAGAACCGTAAATAAGAAGAAAAGAGAAAGTAATTGAAGTAGATGGTGTATTAAATAAATGTGGCATGTATTGACCTTAGCCCAATGATATATATCTTCAATAGAAAAATATGTGTGACTTGTTGAAAGAAGTCTGATGGAACAGGTCTATTGAAGCTAGCCGACGAGTTAGAGTTAGAGTCATACTAGGACTAGACTACTGAATTCTAAATTATATACAACTAAGTTACTTATTCGTGTAGTTAACTAGGATAAGGTATTTGAGTTATAGTATAATACTAATCATGTAAATAATATATTTGTGTTGTAGTAGGATTCCTAGTATAGCTAGAATAGGCTCTTCTCCTATATAAGGAGCTTGTAACTTTACATTATTTATCATCAATACAATCATTGATTTCTCCATACTTTACGAGAGATTTCTACATGATATCAGAGCATTAAAGTGTTTCCGCTCTTTAACGTATTAGATCAAAATCAAAACAATCACAATATCAAATTGCAATGGCCCCTTCTATGAACACTCTTTCGACCTCCTCACTTCATCATCTTATTTTGTCCTACTCCATTAAACTTAAACCAACAAACTATCTTATATGGAGAAAACAACTGTTTAAGTTGATTCAAGTGATGAGATTAACCTACCTCATCATAGAGAATGAACCACCTAAAGGTACATGTTCCACTGGACAGACTACTGAGAAAGTTGTAGCAGGCGAGAAGGGTGCAGAAAATAGCAACATTATTGATGACTGGGAGGAGAAGGATGTGTTTCTAAGGAGTTGGATCTCAGGCACCTTGACAGAAGAAAGCATGTACCTAATCGTAGGCTGCTCAACTGCCAAGGAGATGTGGGAATGCTTGGAAGAAGCGTATCTTCAAGCAACAAAAGATAAGGAGTTCCAGCTCAAACAACAACCGCAAAGTGTGAAGATAGGAACCAAAACGATTAATGAATATATTAAGGAATTCAAAGTCATATGTGATGGCCTTGCTACAATTCACAAGCCTGTAGATGAAGATAGCTAAGTGATTAATTTTGCTAGAGGTCTAGGTCTTAAGTACAAGGCCTTCAGGACTGCCATGCTAGGTAAGACACCACATCCTACTCTTAATCAATTTGTTAATGCTCTCAGGGGTTTTGATATGAGGGAGGATGAAGAAGAAGTTCCACAATGAAACCATAACATCGCAGTCTATGCCCAAAGGGCAGGGGAAGAGGAAACAATAACGTCAATTCCAAAGGAAGAGGCTTCAAGCCTGCTGGACAGGGAACAGGTTCTTACAACAGCAGAAACGGACCAGGTCCTCAGAACAGTCCTTCAACTAGAAGTCATGAGAGGATTAATACTGATGCGTGTCAAATTTGTGGTAGGAATAATCATACTTCTCTTAAGTGTTTTTACAGGTGGGATTACTCTTACCAAGCCGCATATGAGCTACCACAAGCACTAGCTGCTACTAATCTACAAAATACTACTGATGACACCTTGTATGTGGACTCAGGAGCAAGTAGCCATATGGCACATAATTTAGGTATCCTAACTGATTTTAAACACTATAATGGACCAGATAAAATCATTATTGGGAATGAATCAACGTTATACATAACACATGTTGGAAAAATATCTGGATCAGGCCTAAAGTTAAAATAAGTTCTTGTAGTTCCTAAGATTAATAAAAATCTACTCTCAGTTAGTAAGCTTGCAAAGGATAATTGTTGCACTCTTGAATTTGATGAAACTAACTTTGTTGCAAAGGAAAAGAAGACAAGGACACTCCTGGCCAAGGGATCTAAAAGGAATGGACTCTATGCTTTGGAAGATAATAATCTCTATGCTTTAACTGCTGCACACGATTGGAACAGGTCAGACAACATGTGGCATACTAGATTAGGACACCCTAGTTTGAAGTCTTTAAAAGTTTTGAGTAGTAATAGATGCATCAATGTTAGTAGTTGGAATAAAATGCCTACTGTTTGTTCTAGTTGCTAGTTGGGCAAGAGTTGTTAACTTCCATTTGGTTTAAGAAATAAAATTGAGAAAGAACCTTTATTGAAAATTCATTGTGACTTGTGGGGACCTGCTCCTATTGAATCTTCTCAACATATGAAATATTATGTCATTTTTGTAGATGATCACACAAGATATACATGGATTTATTCACTGAAAAAAAATTGGATTCTTTGAGGTCTTTGTAAAATTCCAGAAAATGGTGGAAAAATAATTTTCTAAAGAAATTAAGATATTTCAGTGTGATGGAGGTGGTGAGTTTATAAAAACAGACTTCATCAAGCATTTGGAAGATTGTGGCATTGTGAGACATATTTCATGTCCCAAAACACCTGAACAAAATGGTGTTTCAGAAAGAAAACATAGGCATATTGTGGAGACTGGCTATGGGTGGAGACTTTCTTCACTGCAGTGTTCCTCAATTGCCCTCCTCAGTCCTAAAGATGGTGACTTCATTTGTCAATTTGTATGGAGAACAACGTGATCACAACAACCTAAAAATGTTTGGGTGTAGATGTTTTTCATATATCAAAGGTAGTAACAAGTTTAGTCCAAAGACTTATCCTTGTGTGTACAGAGGATACAACAGCTTAAACAAAGGATATAGATGTTATCATCCTTCTACAATGAGGGTTTACATATCCATACATGTTGTGTTTGATGAAAACACATTATCCTATGTGTCTCCAAATCAATCTCACACTAACACTAATGTCTCACCTCACCTTGCTACTTTTGTTGAATCTTTCTCTAAACTTCAGGCACATGATAATTCAGGAGAAGTATAAGTTGATAGTACACAAGTTACTGGTGACAATGCTACTATAACAATCCTTATACTCTTTGATGATGAGAGTACTACTGACCTCTTAGGTGTAGGATCAGACGATGATCATGTGGAACAGGTTGACGTGATGATCCATACAGTAGTATTGAAACTCCAGCTACAGATTTCGAATCCGCTAGTAGTAGTGAGGAACAGGTTGAACTTACAGGTCCAGTCCAATCTCCTATTGTGGTTGATGTACCAGTTGACCATCAACCTGACGATACTACACTCCAATCAACTACTTTAGTTGATATACCAGTAGAGGTACTTCCTACACCACAAGGGCATCATATGATCATTTATCACTTGTTACTCGCAGCAACAAAGAAATTTTAAAGGAACCAAATACTACTAAGGAAGCACTTAGGTCACCTCATTGCCTTGCAGCAATGTAGGAGGAAATCAATTCCTTACATACTAACAAGACATGGATAGTAGTGCTCAAATCTCTTGGTATAAATTTGGTTGGCTCAAAATGGGTGTTCAAGACAAAATTAAAAGCTGATGGAACAATAGATAGATATAAGACCAGACTTGTGGCAAGTGGATTCTCGCAGCTTAAAGGGGTAGACTTTGAAGAAATATTTAGCACTGTGGTTAAAGCCACAACTATTAGGGTGGTTCTTTCCATTGTTGTACGCTCAAAGTGGGAAGTTAGACAACTAGATGTCAAAAATGATTTTCTCTATACTTTTCTACAAAAGGAGGTGTACATGAGTCAACCTCATGTATTTATTGATCCCAAGTATCCTCAGCATGCGTGTCTACTTAAAAAGTCATTGTATGCTCTTAAAAAAGCACCAAAAGTCTGGTTTGATAGGTTTAGCATGCATCTCTTACACCTTGGTTTCATTTGTAGTAAGGCTGACCCTTCCTTATTTAGTTTGCAAACTCACAAAAGCAAAATATTTCTCTTGTTATATGTGGATGATATTATTGTCACAGAAAGTAATCCATCACATGTCTCAGAGTTGGTTCTACAACTTGGGAAGGAGTATGCTATGAAAGATCTTGGCCCTTTACACTTCTTTCTAGGAGTTGAGGTTAAGCATTTTGAAGGAGGAATTCACTTAAGTCAAAGCTAGCAAGTATGTTGTTGAGCTGTTGGCCAAGACAGAGATGACTTTGGCAAAGGTTGTAGCCACTTCTTTGGCTCAAAAGCATGGTTTGCATAAAGTTGTGGGAATTCTTGTAGATGCCTCCTTGTACAAAATGATAGTAGGGAGCCTTCAATATTTGATCCTCACAAGACCTGATATCACTCATGTGAATTTAGCAAGCCAGTTTATGCAAAGCCCAAATATTGAACATCTTCAAGGGGTAAAAAGGATTCTCAGGTACATCAAAGGTACTCTACACTTTGGACTCAGAATTATTTCACAATCACCATATATGTTGTATGGATACTCAGATGATGATTGGGGAGGTTGTACCACCACTAGGAGATCAACTACATGCTATAGCATCTACCTATGTGCAAATTGTATTTTTTGGACTTCAAAGAAATAGACCACAGTATCGTGATCGAGTGTTGAAGCTGATTATAGAGCACGAGCCTCCACTGCAGCAGAGATGACTTGGATCGTGTATCTTTTTCATGACCTTGGAGTGTTCCTTCAATTTGTTCCTACGTTGTATTGTGATAACATGAGTGTCATGTACATGATGGTTAATCCAGTTATGCATGCTAGAACCAAACATGTTGAAATGGACTATTATTTTGTTCGTGAGAAGGTGGCCAGGAGACAACTTCTTACCCAGTTTGTGAGGTCTAAGGATCAGCTAGCTAACATACCAAAGCCTTAACAAAACAAATGTTTTCTGATTTTCGCACCAAGCTAGGAATCACGATTCCTCCACTCACTAGCTTGAGGGGAAGTGTTGAAGGAAGCCTAAAGCCTGATGGAACATGTCAAAGGAACAGGTCCATTGAAGCTAGTTGACGAGTTAGAGTTAGAATCATACTAGGACCAGACTATTGAATCCTAAATTATGTACGACTAAGCTACTTATTCATGTAGTCAACTAGGATAAGGTATTTGAGTTATAGTATAATATTACTCATGTAAATAATATATTTGTGTTGTAGAAAGATTCCTAGTATAGCTAGAATAAGACTCTTCTCCTATTTAAGGAGCTTGTAACTCAACATTATTTATCATCAATACAATCCTTGATTTCTCCATACTTTACGTGAGATTTCTACATGACTTCTAATTAAAATTAACCCTTCATTCGTAATAAATGATTAATTGAAAAATATTTAAGAGTGAAAAAATAAAGTCCGACATCATTCTTGAGTCGATTTCATAACGGCTAATATTTTTCTCCAAATATCTCAAGTCTTGATTCGATATGTTTTACAATGAGTTAACTACACTACCGACGTTTATAGTAATGTTGTTATTTTACTAGTTATCTTTCACACATTACTGTATAATTGACAGTAATTCAATCATGTGTCTACCCAATTATACTTGAAATAACTTCTATTATTCTCCATATATCGCAATTTAATACAATCACATATATTAATTATTTTTTACCCTATACAGTAACAGTTTAATTAGGTGAACAAGAAGTTTCAATGTCATGACAAGTTTTTAGTGTAAATCAATATGAGGTCATTGTCTATCTAATCATAATCTCCCTACCAACCCTATATTATTATAAACAAAGCATAAGATTATAGGTGATAAAAAAGATTTCAATTATTACATAGATAATATTTTAATTTATACCATATTTATTAACAATGTGTCTCCAAATCTAGTTCAGCCAATATTGTCACGGCCTATGCTTTCTAGTCACGAGAAGCCTGTGAGAATAATTATTTAAAATCTTGAGATACACCTTAGAAGATTTTATTATTTTTTTGCAACAAAACAGAACTTCTTTGAAGTAATCATTCATATTATTTCTGATTTTTCAAAATTGTTTTCTTAAGGAACATTCTGATAATCAAATGCTCTTTGGGAAAAAATAAGAAATAATCCTATATTTTGTTAGAACCATTAAATGATGTACTGTCGTGAATAAGATTATGTCTCGAGATTTTAAATTCGAACCTCGAATATAAAAAAAATCTTAATAGAAAGTGTTACCTCTCTAAATAAAGTTCTATCCAATACAACTCTAAATTACTCGAAATTCAATATGGGATACTCAAAACCAAATAGAACACCAAACAAAATAAAAGGAATTCTTTTTTTATCATTCATCATAATAGAGAAATGGGAGAATAAGAAGAAGAAAAGAAAATAGGAATTAAAGTATAATGGCAAGAATGTAATTATAAGACAAATGAGGGGTGGTTTTACAACAAATTAAACCCTTGTTAAACATATTAGCATATTTTGCGGATAATGAAATTTACTACACAAACCTTTTCTATTTTCCTCGTCTCCACCCACTTATTACAATTTACACGTACCTAAAAAAAACACATTACCTAACTCATTGGGACCCACACTTTCCATTAAATGCCACGTCATCACTTGTGATAAATTAGGTGATGGCACCAATAAAAACAACACATATCATGCAGTTGACTCTTTAATTTGACACGTGGCCCTGAATTTAATTGAAATTATTTTTGTGACTTTTTATGAGTAATTTAGGATAAAAAATAAAAACACATTTTTGTTGTTTTTCAAATTTTTATATTTTATAATTTTTAGTAAATTTTAAAATTTTATGATCAAATGTATTTTTTGAAGTTTAATTCAAAATTTTATAGACAAACATATTTTTTAGAATTCAACTAGGAAAAAAAATTAAAATATTTATTGCCAAATACTCTCTTAATTTTACTACACTTATCTATGTAATTACTTAATATCAAATATCCCATCTGTCTCATTTTATGTGGATAGGTTGATTTGGCACGGAGTTTAAGAAAGAAATGAAGACTTTTAAAATTTGTGGTCGAAAATGAATAATAGAAATTTGTGTAGCTGTAAATAGGGGTGTGCATTCGGTTTTTTGGTTTGGTTTTACACTATTCAGTTTGGATTTTCGGTTTTTGGTTTTGTAAAAGTGTAACCCAATCCGATCCAAAATAAATTTGGTTTGGTTTGGTTTTTCTCTATTCGGTTTAGCTTTTTTCGGTTTGGTTATTCGGTTATGTCAATAATTAATAACATATATAACCAAAGTAATAATATTTAATCCCTTAAATATACTTTCTAATATAAATCATAAGTAAAACTTAAAACACAATACTTATAAGTATACCTATTGTAGATGTAATTCAAACATAAAAGGGAGAAGATACAAGTACCCCTAGAGTATGACCGAAATCCCAGAGACACACCTTAACTAAATTAAGGTCCTATTACCCCCTTGAACTCATTTTTTTTGTAATTTTGTACACCTTTTGACTTATGTGGCACACCACGTGACTCCACGCAGTATATATATATATGTATAATTCGGTTTTTTTCAGTTTTTCGGTTTTTATCTTTTAAAATCCAAAACCAAACCAAAAAACCAAACAAAGTAATTTATTAATCCAAAACCAATCCGAAAAACCAAAAAACCAATCCAAATAAAATTTCGGTTTGGTTTGGTTTGGTTATTCGGTTTAATCTGAATAGTGCACACCCCTAGCTGTAAATCATTTCATTAAGGGTAAAATAGATATTTTATAGTTAAATTATTACTTAATATAGAAATGTATCATTATTTTTGGGACTTACTAAAAAAGAAAGTAAATCACATAAATTGAGACAGAGGGAGTAACAATATTAGAAACAAAATTTAATTTTTTAATTTATTATTAAAATAAAAATAAATAAAGTAAAATGAATGAAGGGTTTGGATAGGTGTAAAAGGAAACGGTGGAAAGTACATAATGGAGGGGTTTGGTGGGTCCAACATTATCCATAAAACGTCGTTTTCTAAAAAGATGCGTCAACAATTGGACTGCTTCCTTAGTCCTTATCCAAAACCCCTTCATTCAAGGGAAAATTTTTTTCTTTTTATTTTGTCCAAAATAAATATATGGACATAATACACATTTCATACGTGCCTTCTTCTTTTTCCATAACAGACAAAATTGAGTTTGGATGAAACTGAACGAGATTAGGCGAATGGATACAAAAATTAAAGATCTCTTTGGAATTAAATTATGTATGTGATAAAATCAAGTTTGAATGGAACTGAACAAGATTAGGCGAATGGAGACAAAGATCAAAGATCTATTGTAATTAAATTACGTATGTGATACTAACTATTTTACAAAAAGTAAAATACCAATATTTTTGTAACACCTAGCAATTATATTACTAGAATTCGAATTATATATGATAAGTATGTAAACTTGAATTGGGTGATGTTTTACTTGTTTATGTGTGTTAAGATTCATTTCTAGTGTTGAAAGGGTATTGAAAGTGGTTTAGGGTCATAAGAGACCTCTAGCACTAACTCGAGTTCAAGTCATCCTATCAGCCAAGTTTTTTGCATTAGTTCATGCAAGTGTTAACTTTAAACAATCATATATCCCTTAATATTAAGAGTTATTGTGTCTCATAACATATCAAATTAAAGATATTGGGGTTGTGCATTCAGTAATTCGGTTCAATTTTTTTTTTTATTTCAATTTTTTCTATTTTCGGTTATTGAGATTGTTGTACCGAACACTCAATCGAATAATTCGAATCAATTTGGTTCGATTTATTAAATTTGATTTTTTTGTTAAGGGTCTGCTTAATGGGCTTTTTAAAATTTATATTTTAAGATTTTTTTTGTTAGATTTTTCAGTTTGATTAGGCCAAAAATAAGTGGTCCTAAAGTGTTAAAAACTAGAGTTCCCTAAAAACTATTTTTTTTTTAATTAAAGACCCCATTGGCCAATTTATTTGAAATAAAATATTAGCAAAACAAAATAAAAGAAGGGAAATTTTTTAAAATGTCAATATTTCAGTATTTAATAGGATCCCTTAGCCACACTTTCAATTATTATTAAAAATGTCAATATTTTAATTTGTTATATTATTGATTTATGTATTTTTTTTCTCTTTAATGTAACTTAATAAAATACAACTAAGCAAATAACAAATTAGAGAAAATGGAGAAAATCTTTCAAATTAAGTAAATAGTGCTGAAAATATATTGTTACTTACTTTACAGATTAGGAGACTAAAATAGGCACAAATTCTCTCGTCTTTCTCATCATCCATTAATGATCTTCAATTCTCCATTGATGATCCTCTTTCTTCGTAGAAAGCAAGACAATATTTTTACCGGAAAAAGGGAGATTGATACAAATTAAGAGACTAAAGTAGGCAATAGATTCTCTCGTCTTCGTCATCCTCCACTAACGACTTTCAATTCTTCATTGATGATCTTGCTTCTCCATAGAAGACAAGACAATTGATCAAAGTGTTTGCCGAAAAAAAGGAGATCCATACAAACAGATAGGCATACAAATCGATGTTGGGCTGGAAGTTCAAGTGTTCTGTTGAATTTGTTGCTTGGTGCCTTGTTCATCCCGTTTTGCTACGGATGGGATCCAATCTTATTTGGTGTTCCAATTTTTGTTTTCTTAAACATCCAGCCAGTGTTTTCATGTAGTTTTTTTATTTCTAATCTTTATTTTCGACATTTGAATTTACTTTTTTTTTTTCACTTGTGTTTGGTGCGTCCTTGTTGTTCTGGAGGAAGCTACCACCATGCGTTCAATAGGATGATCTTAAGGCTATCATCGCTCCAAACAAAATAGTTATCCACGTAACTATATTGTATACCATAAGAATTGAATACAAAATCATCAGCAAATACAAATTTACATTCATATAACAAAAAGCATTCATGATTGAGTTATGTATGTATTTTACTTTCATAGTGAAAACTAAAAAGTGTATCGAGTGATCAAAAATTGTATTACATGGCAGCCAAATATATTTTTCTTTTATTTGTATTATAAAAATATTATTGACTGCATCTCAATATAATCTAATCATTACATATGAATACGATTTAAGAAAGGATACAAGATTCTAGAAGAAAATATCTTACATAGTGAAAATAATACAATTTTTTGAGAAAGAATACAATATTCTAAAAAATATACAAATTGATTGTGAAAGAAATAGGATACATCAACGCTTAAGAAATACAAATCCATTTGACATACCTATTGGATTGACTACAAAGTTAAAAAAGAAATACAATGTTCTTAATAAAAATACAAATGTTGAATAAAAGAAAACAATTGACAAACAAAAATTAATATGAATATAATTTTTGCAACCTTCTTCTCTCACTCTCTCTTTCTTCTTCTTCGTCTGCTATGTTTCTTTTTCTGATTTTTTGTTCACCAAAGCCAAATCTCAATCTGTATTCACTTGTTCATTAGTAAAACTCTGTCTCATCATCCAAAAAAATTATAATTATTCGAAAAATTTAAAAAACTTTCATGTCAAAACTTCCAAACAAATTAATGATTCAACAGTTGACGAATACTTGATTCTCATATAATGACCAAAACATGTTTCATCACAAAACAAACTATACTACACACAAAATACATACAACAGATATAACATAATGACTACAAAACCATCAAATAATAAAACATGAATACAATCTCAAATAACATCACTATTTCTTAAAAAATGAATACAGCTATATAAAGTAAATATGTATCTTTAATTGACTGAATACAAACAACACTCTTACAATGTCCACAACTAGAAAAGGATACATAGATATGATGAGTCCAAGTATGTGGGTATATTATCAAAACTAATAGAATGTCCACAAATACAAAATAAAAATAAAAACTAAGGAATACAATATCTATACTAACAAACCCACAATATACATAGACAGTGACAATACTATTTTATATCAATACGCACTTAATGAATTTTGAATACTATTTTATTTCAATACGCATACTATTTTATATTGCTAGAAAATTATTGATTTAGTTGGATACCTCTTGTAATCCTCTTAGATTCGGCCATTAGAGAGTGATTTTGAGATTTTCAAACCTTAAACGAAATTGATCAAACAAAAATTTTGAATGATTTAAACAAAAATAAAATCAGTAAACAAACCTAAAAATCAGATAAAGATGCATACCTTAATCCAAGGGATTATTGTGAATATCTTTAGAGATATATTTTTCAATAAGAAAAAAACTCGGAAAGAACGGAAGAGAGAGAAGCGGGAGTTGAAAGATGAAGAAGAATTGAAAGAGGAAATTCAATGAGAGAGAAACTATTTCTTTTTTTAAAAAAACATATGAGAGAGAATGAGTTGGAAAACTGTGAGTAAGGTGAGGTAAAATAGAAACTAAATTAGGATACACAATATTTTTTAAAATATTGACATTTTGATATTTTTACTAATATTTTTAAACTATAGATGTATTTAATAATTATGTTAGAATTTTTTACTAGTTTACAAATTTCCCCTAAATAGAAATGCAAAATAGGAAAGAGAATGAAACCAAAGAAATCACAGAGAGAAACCTATATCTTTCACCTGCTCTTTTTCCAAATTCTTCCAAAAAAATAAGGTGAAATTCAACCTTCAAACTTGGAAACAAAAGATCCATAACTGAAAGGGCTTCTATGTCAACGATTCATTCTTGTTCTTCATGATCCAACCTTTACATCCAGATGTGAGCTAAATCAAATGAAGTGTATCCTTCTGTTTACAAAGCCAAAATTTGAGAGGATATATAAAGGTTGGATAAATTTCACCTTCGACATTCACCAAGTTTCATGAGTACCATGAAATTTATTCCAAGAGAAGACTTCTTCAACTTCACCATACGATTTCCGGCCACCAACATGCCTAAAAACTATTTCTCTTTTAAATATAAAGTGAAATTTTTTTTTGGTGCTTTTAGTATTGAGTTTTGACTTATTATTGTACATAATTGATACATGAAATTAGCCTAAGATAATGTTGCATCCCCATGATCATCATCAGTATGTGTAATAGGCCTCGAACATCATCAAACAATAAGCTATGTCCTCTGCCATAAAATTAAAAATATTAAATATGTATATGATAACTCCCATAGCAAGCCATATCAAATCATGTATCCACGTTTTGAGCTCAGCAGTTAGCATTGTTAGTGTTTAGTAATTGGCATGCATATTTGACAAGTTCACAAGTTCTTAAGATAAGAAAAAGGAATATGAGGAAATGGAAGAGACATGTTAAAGGTTCAGTTCAGAGAAGAAAAAATGAAAGCCAAAAAGGCCACACGTGCATAAAACTTCACAAATCTTCACAAATACAATGACCGGACTTGTGAACTTGTCAAATACAAAACTGTATTTGGGTTAAATCAAAATATCGAAAATACAAAATTATGTTACCGAAAATAAATCAAAATACTAAAAATATAAAAATATGTTATTGAAATTGAAAGATTAAAAAAAATCGACTCGATTCGATTGGGTATTTCAGTTTTTTTGGTATTTATGCCCAGTCCTAAAAGATATATGAGTTTTCTTTTCAATGCCACCAAGTTTGCATTAGTTGAAGTTTGGAGTAAAATGTTATGACCGTTTTATCACAGACACTCCAATAGAGAATTTTAGACCTGAGTTTTACGGGTCCACTTTACAGTTAGTAAAAAGAAGTACGGTCTATAATTCCAAATTGTAAAACCAACTTCTGAAACTGGAATTTTGGACTGATTCCACGAATTCAATTACAGATCGTAAATTCATCTATGGGCCATAAATTGAGCATGTAGAATGAAAACCTGAAACTTGTTTTCTTGTCTAATTTTTATGAATTTAATCACGGTCTGTAAACCAAATCATGAGCCATAATTAGGAGTTGTGGGATGACTTCTTAGGCTCAAATTTTAGGCTTGAGTTCTACGAATGGAATTTACAGGTCTTACATTAAACCACGGTCCTGTGGGATCCATTTCCATGTGCCAAACTTTGAACAATTCTCTCAATTTCAAAGGTTGACAGATTTGAATATACATGTGCTGATTTATTTTTCAGCTTTCCTCAAAAGTCAAATGTTGATAAGCTGTGAAGAAGAAAAGAATGTTTTTCTTTTGTAGCATATTTGGAGGCTACTGCATTTGTATTCTATAAAAGGGAGGGTCATTCTTCATTGTAAAATGCACCAAAAACAAAGGAGAGAAAATAAGAGTAGGACATCACAGAGGAAAATAATCTATGAGGAAAAATAAAGAGTGTGAGCGATATATATTGAAGTGAGGTGGAAAATCAAAAGAGGATTATTTCTTTTAAGTGTGTAGTGTAAAAATCCTTTCAATAGTGATATCAGTTGCTCCTTTCGGGCCATGGTTTTTGTCACGCCTCGAGCCTACACCCAAGACGTGGCTGGCACTCAAAGACCATTGATGGCCCTAAGCGAACCCTTGGCCTGACTTACTTAACTCAGCGGAAGACAATATTCATACTTATAATGACCAATAACACTTAACTGAATAATAAAATAACTGAGAATGTTTAAAGGTTAAACATTCAACTTGGCCAAAAGTGGCAACCCAAGTCTTAACAATAAGAAATGATAATGAAATGACTCAAAGGACTAACATCTGACTATCTATGAAGCCTCTAAAACAACTAAGATGGATGTTGGGACAACCCCACAACATCCTAATGAACTAACTAGAAAGCAATGAAAATAGATCCTCCGGAATGCAAGGAGGCTCACCGACTGACTCTGAACAGCTCACTGGATCAACGGTGCGATGGAATGCTGATCCTAGTTACATGTGTATGCATCATAAGACGATCCATGCCAACTGGCATCAATACATTTAATGTACGAGTATGCAAGTTGGAATGCTAAAACAACATAGGCTTGAAAGGGGAAATCTGAAAGAAGCACTTACCTGGCTCTTTTCAATTCATGAATACTTAACTGAACTCATTTCAATATAAAGCAATTTAAAACAAGTACAGTATAAAGAAAAGTTATTTAAAAACATGATGTCAACTCTGTGTGTGTACAAGGATACAACCTAACTCTGAAATGTATGTAAAAATACAATAACTTATGTGGGAGTTTCTCTAATCGACAACCATCACATAAGAGCTATAGTGATGATACAACGATCTACCTCACACTTCCAGCGCATCCTATACCCGGCCAAATGTATGGGACCTGAACTACTAAGTGGATCCACTAGTCTATTGTGAAAAGGGTTCATCTAAAACGTATGACCTTTTTCTACCCATGGTGGCTACATGGTTTTATGGAGGCGTGAGTTATCTAAACTCATACTCGCCCCCAATTCAGTGCTCAATACTACTCCCAAAATATGATACTAGCTCTTTATGTTTAAAAAAACATATTTCTTCTGTGTTTTGAGATTAGTGCTCAAAAACTTAGCTCAAAGGCTATCTTGGAAATCTCAATTTCCTTTCTTGTTTAAATGTGAAAACATTTACTCTTTTGGGAATACATAGTCCTGATATACTCTTTTGAAGAAAATGCACTTCAAACTTTACTCTTTGCTTAACTTGAACTTTAAGTCTTAAAGAAAAGTTAAAACGTTTGTGAAAGACTTTTGAAAACTTTATAAATTTTGCTTTGATTTGCTTCTTAACTTCTAGACTTGACTCTTAACTTCTCTTGACTTTGATCCTAACTTTCCTTGAATTGGATTATGGATTCAAGGTTCATGATCTCATGTTTATGGCTGATTTCATGATGTTTATATGTACCTTAGAGTGTTGGAATCAACTAGAAAACATAGGTACATTGCTAAGGAACAAGTACAAAAAGATGGGGAAGAATGGGAAGAACTGGTGTCCCTGGCGCTCTGAGAGGCGCAGGGCGCCAACCCTCAACATTCAGAGAACAAGTTGGGGCTCTCTGGCTAGCACGTACAGAGCCCCACATTCAGGGACTGCTTTGGGGCGCGCTGGCTAGTGCGACGCCCCACCCCCTTCCTAGGTGTTTGACGACTTTTCTTCTCTGTTTTTCAACTCTAAACCCTCTAAACTTCAATGGTTCTTTCCCCAAACACTTAGGATCATTTATACCCTCAATACATTATAAATTCAAACCGAAATTACACCCGAAAACTGAAACAAATCACAAGAAACTTCAACATAACAACCCACAAGAATTCAAACGAATTTCATCAAGAACTCAAAGGATTTACTTTTAAATCACACATATTTCGCTGAATTGAATCATAATTAGCGCGTGGGTGAACTAATCCAACATTATGTGATCTCACATACCTTGTAGGGATCACCCCCAACGAAATCCACAAGCTATCCTTGACAAAATTGACAAATCTTGCTTCCTCTTCTCCTTTCTCTTCTTTTATCTTTTCTCCAAGCCCTAGCGTGAACTCTAACTTTTCTTAACTGACCAAAATCTGGTTTCACCCCAATTAATCTCCTAATATGAATTAGAATAATTAGTTAAGGAAAAGACTAATTTACCCTTCCAAAATTCGGATTAGACTTTCCTTAATCCAACAGCTCAACTTCCAAAGGGCATAACTTACTCATACGAACTCGAAATCGCGCAAGCTCGGCGGCGTCGGAAAGATTATTCCAAGAGATTTCCAACCATATATAGAAGTAAACCTAACTCATCTTGAGCTAGGATTTATGGTCATTTGAAGTTGACTAAAACTCAATTTTTCCTAACTTAAACAAATTTCCAGATTTTCATTATTCCCAAAAATGACTATTTCCAATTATTAGCTTCTTCCTAGTTATTTCAAATTGCGAGATGTTACAATATCTCCCCCTTGGGAACATTCGTCCTCGAATGAGAATATTCTTACTAGGCTTAGGCCGTAACATCAAGTTCAAACACCCAACAAGCAAATGCAAACAAACAACATGCTTACTCGTAATTTAAAGAGTACTAAGAAGAGAATTAGTACTTTTGTCTGCATTTTCTCTGGACTCAAAGAGATATGGATATCTTTTCTTCATATTCTCTTCAGCTTCCCAAGTAGCTTCCTCAACAAATTGGTTCCTCCAAAGGACTTTGACTGATGCTACTTCCTTAGTCCTCAACTTGCGAACTTGGCGATCTAGAATCTGAACAGGAATCTCTTCATAAGATAGGCGATCATTGATCCCAATATCTTCAGTTGGTATGATCAATGAAGGATCGCCCATGCACTTCTTCAACATAGAGATGTGAAACACCGGATGAACCGCGGCTAACTCTTGTGGTAGCTCTCACTCATAAGCTACATTGTCGATCCTCTTGGGTATTCGATAAGGTCCAATATACCGGGGACTAAGTTTCCCCTTCTTACCAAACATCATAACACCCTTCATGGATGAAACTTTTAGATATACCCAATCATCCACTTCGAACTCTAATGCCCTTCTCCTAACATCAGTCTAGGATTTCTGATGACTCTATGCCATTTTCAATCTCTCTTGAATCACTTTCACCTTCTCCATAGATTGATGGACTAAATCTAGCCCTATCAACCCTGCTTCACCAACTTCAAACCATCCAATAGGAGATCTGCATCTTCTCTCATAAAGAGCTTCATATGGAGCCATCTGGATGCTAGAGTGGTAAGTATTGTTGTATGCACATTCAATAAAGGGTAGGTGATCATCCCAATTACCTTTGAAATCGATCACACAGGCCTTCAACATATCTTCTAATGTCTTTGCTTTCCCATCTGTCTGAGGATGAAAAGCAGTACTTAAGTTCACCTTTGAACCCAAACCTTTCTGAAAAGATTTCCAGAATTGGGCAGTAAATTGTGCACCTCTATCTGAAATAATGGAGACTGGGACTCCATGAAGTCTTACCACCTCCTAAATATATAACCTGGCATAATCCTTTGCTGAATGGGTAGCCTTTACCGACAAAAAGTGGGCTGATTTTGTCATTCTGTCGGCAATCACCCAAATAAAATAGAATCATGCTGCCTGTGAGACCTTGGTAAACCTGTGATGAAATCCATATTAATCATCTCTCACTTTAATTCTGGAAGTTCTATATTATGTGCCAAACCATCGGGCCTTTGGTGCTCAACTTTCACTTGCTGGCAATTTAGACACTTAGCAACAAATTCTGCAATGCCCTTCTTCATGCTATTCCACCAATAAATTTCTCTCAAGTCACGATACATATTTGTGGAACCCGGATGAATGGAATATTTTGAGCTATGATCTTCCTCCATAATCCTCTCTTGGAGTCTATCCACCATAGGTACACACAATCTACCTTGATATCTCAATACACTATCTCTCCCTTATTCAAAAGCTAATACTTTTTGCTTTTGAACATTTGCCTTCAACTCAAGCAAAATGGGATCTTTGTCTTGTTTTTATTTAACTTCTGACACTAGTGATGATTTAGCCCCATTCGTCACCACTATTCCTCCTTTCGTGGAATCCATAAGTCGGACTCCTAAGCATGCAAGCCTATGCACATCTTTTGCTAACTCTCTTTTTTCTTCCTTAACATGGGCGGTACTACCCATAGACAACCTGCTCAAGGCATTAGTAACAACATTAGTCTTACCTAGGTGATAAAGAATACTCATGGCATAATCCTTGAGTAACTCTAACCACCTCCTTTGTCTGAGATTAAGCTCTTTCTGAGTGAACACATATTGAAGGCTCTTATGATCAGTGAATACATCAACATGAACACCATACAAATAATGGCACCATATCTTCAAAGAGAATACCACAGCAGCCAACTATAAGTCATAGGTTGAGTAGTCCTTCTCATGAACTTTTAACTGTCTAGAGGCATAAGTTATAACCTTGCCATTCTGCATTAATACAAAACCCAAACCAACTCTAAATGCATCACAATACACCACAAAATTTTGTGTACCTTCCGGGAAAGTCAAAACTGGGCAGTAGTCAACCTCTTCTCTAATTCCTGAAAGCTTTTTCTCACAAGCTTCAGACCATTGAAATTTCACTATTTTTTCTGAGTCAACTTCGTCAAACGGGACAAAATGGATGAAAAACCCTCTACAAACCTTCTATAATAGCCAGCCAAACCTAAGAAACTCCTAATATCAGTTGGAGATGTGGGTCTAGGCCAATTCTGCACTGCCTCAATTTTCTGAGTATCAACTTTAATTCCCTCTCCAGACACAATATGGCCTAAGAATGCCACAAACTCAAGCCAAAATTTACACTTAGAGAATTTAGCATATAACTCCTTATCTTTCAAAGTCTGAAGAACTATTCTGAGATGACTAGCATGATCTTCTTCATTCCTTGAATAGATTAGTATGTCATCAATGAAGACGATAACAAACATATCTAAATAAGGTTTGAAGACTCTATTCATAAGATCCATGGACGCTGCTGGTGCATTAGTCAAACCAAAGGACATGACCAGAAACTCATAGTGACCATAACGGGTCCTGAACATTGTCTTTGGAATATCACACTCCTTTACTTTCAACTGATGGTAGCCAGATCTGAGGTCTATTTTGGAAAAACAAGAAGCACCCTGAAGTTGATCGAAAAGATCATCAATTCTCGGAAGAGGATACTTGTTCTTGATGATAACCTTGTTCAATTGGTGGTAATCTATACACATCCTAAGGGAACCATTTTTATTTTTAACAAGTAAGTCTGGAGCACCCCATGGTGAGACATTTGGTCGAATAAAGCCCTTATCTAAAAGATCCTTTAACTGCTCTTTCAACTTTTTCAACTCTGTGGTGCCATTCTATATGGCAGAATAGAGATAGGATGAGTATCTGGAAGAAGGTCTATACAGAAGTCTATCTCTCTCTTAGGAGGGACTCCGGGAAGATCATCAGGAAAGACTTCTGGAAACTCTCTTACTACTGAAACTGGCTGCATAGGAGGTATCTCAACACTAGAGCCATTAACTCGAACTAAGTGATAGACACACCCCTTAGAAACTAACTTTCTTGCCTTAAGGTACGAAATGAAATGACCCTTAGGCACAGCTGAACTGCTTTCCACTCTAAGATTGACTCATTTGGAAACTGAAACTTGGCTACTAGAGTTCTACAATCAACTGAGGCATAATAGGCATGAAGCCATTCCATACCAAGAATGACATCAAAATATACCATGCCCAACTCAATTAAATCAGTCATGGTACTCTTGTGATTGACGAAAATAGGACAATCACGATAGACTCTCTCTGCTAGAATAGATTCACCAATAGGCGTAGAGACACTAAATGGTTCACTAAGTTACTAAGGAATAACATCCAAGTTCATAGCAACTTATGGAGTTACAAAAGATAAACTCGCTCCTGGATCTAGCAAGGCATAAACAGTAAAGTCAAAGACTTGAATCATACCAGTGACAACATCTGGTGAATCCTATTGCTCTTGGTGACCGTTGATAGCATATAAGTGGCTAGTTCCTCCGTCAGTACCAGAAGTAGCCCTTCTAGGTGCAGTTCTATCTGGTGGAGCAACTAAAGAAGACTGGTCTCTATTGCCCCCATTACTATTTCCCTGCTTGTTCTTTGGACAATCTCTCATGAAATGCCTAGTATGACCACACTTGAAACAACCAGTGGAGCTCTCACAACAAATACCTGAGTGGTTCTTACCACACTTGGCACAGGCACGAGGCTTACTACCCCCTTGCGCCACACTACCATGTGAATAGGCAGGTTTAGCTCTAAAGTTCTGATTAAGGTACTCACATTTGTTCTTAGGTGCAGGTACACTAGCAGATGATGGAGCAGGTCCCTTGTGTTTCTATTGGAGCGATGACCGGTTGACATTACTCTTCTGCTGCCCAGACTCATTCCCTGTCTCAGCCCTCTCGTTCTTGAACTCCTCTCTAGCTCTCAGCTTCTTTTTCTCTACCTGCTGCACATAGACCATCAACCTCGAAATGTCCATGTCCCCAATAAGCATTGCTGCCCGGCCCTCTTTTCTTGATAGACGGGACAACCCAGCAACAAACAGACTCATCCTACTCCTCATGTTTACAACCATCTCTGGCGCAAAACGGGATAGTTGGGTGAACTTCAACCCATATTCATGAACGCTTAGATAATCCTGCTTAAGTGTGAGGAACTCACGTAACCTAGCCTCTTTCAGTTCTCGGGGAAAGAAACACCCCAAGAAGGCCTCTTCAAAACATGCCCAACTTGCTGTAACGACCCGAAAAATGATAGAGTGAAACTAGAGCCTCACATGTGAGTTTGGAGTCGAGAACTTAATGAAATGATTATATTTGAATTTGACCCAAAAAGTTCTTAAAAATGTGTTTCGGAAGTTACCGGAAACTTGTTTAGCTGTATATAAAAAGATCCGTCTCGTTTTTCAAAAATCCGACTTCATATTCTTGTTTAGGGGGTCAAATTGAGTGGGAAATGGGTCTAACCCAAATTTTAGAGCAACCGTATCAAAATCCGAAATTTCAAAGTGAAGCCTTTTTCGAGGGTCTACTTTGGAGGGTCATATCTCCTAGCACACAAATTATTTGGGTGGCCAATAATATATCCATGGAAAGCCCTTTGAGTTAGCTACCTAACGCACTTCGTTTCATCTCATTCGGAGTTCGGACGAAGAAGTTATGCCCATTTTCGTAAAATCTGTCCGGCAGAAAAAGGCAATTTCCAGTAGCTAATTTTACTGTTCACCCGCCCCATTTTTTTTCTAAGTGTTGGACGAATTTTTTTCCAAAGGGCATATATTATTTCCTAGATACCATTAATTCAATTCCCATCCCTAAAACATTTCCCTCTCTACAATCCTCCATTAAGAAGAAGAAGAACTTGGAGCTAGGGCTTGGATTCAAGGCTTTCTTCATCAATTTTCTTGGGGAATCATAGCAAAGGTATGGTGACCCTTGATCCTTGATTATCTTTCCTTCAAGGAGTCCATTAAAAAGGGTTTCAAAAGTCTTCAAAGAACAAAATTTCTATTTTCTATTCTAGGTATGGGTTCATGGGTAAAATGTTTTCAAAGTCATTATATTGGTGAATTGAAGTTGTATTTATGATTTTAAGATGATTTTATATGAAACTTCTTCAAGAACCCATGATTTCTCTCTATTCCTAGTTTATGCCTTTATGAAGTGGGTTGCTTGATAATGAATGTATATGAATCAAACTTGTTTAAATGTCTTTAGATTGTTGGAGTATGTCATTACCCATGCTTATTTTATGGTGTATTGTTGGTATATGGATGAATTGAGGATTGTGGCCTTATGGGCAAGTTATGGATGAATTCTCTTGTGGTAAGAAAAATGGTTGGGACTTGAGTGTTGTTGATTATGGCTTTGGAGGATGGTAAGTTAGCTTAATCTCATATTATGGATAAAAATTGTTCTTGCTTGGTTTGATCCACTTATGGTGGAGGTGTTTAATTATGAAATGTATTGTGACCATGGCCTTAAAGGCATAGTATGAGAAATTGGAGTGTTATCATGACATTATATGAATGAGAATTCAATGAAGATAATGTGATCATGTTATGAACGTAAAGGTGTTGCTATTGAAAGATTATTTCTCAATTTGACACTCATGAATGTTGATGATAGAATATGAAGGATTCTTCAATATAAAGTATACCTTGAATTGGTAGGGCTTATGCATCATTTTCTTGTATAAATGATTATATTGTTGATTGTTGAATCCTCGGATCGGTAGGCTAGTGGCACCCTTCCACACGAGCTTATAATGAACCTTGGAATCGGTAGGCCTATGGCACCTTTCCATGAAGGTTAATGATGAGACTTGAACCGGTAGGCCCATGGCACCCTTTCAAGAGGAGTTAATGAGCTTTCCTAAATGAACCTTGAAACGGTAGGCTTAAAGCACCCTTTCACGTGTTAATAAATGTAATTTGGAGTTGGTAGGCCAATGGCACCTCTCATATGTGATAATGTCAATGTAACGAACTATTCTATGGGAATGTTGGCTAAGCACCGAGTGGATTTGGTTAGATGGAAACTCCCCCAATAGTTAGGCATGAGTTTCAATGATCGTCTACCTTATCCCATAAACTATGTGCCCGCATAGGTAGCTAGTGGATCCATTAAGCTATATACCGGTCTTCCTTAGGCAAGTAGACCACCTCTTTACGGTGTGGGGACTTATGACACCGGATTCCATGACAAGCTCTCATGGTCTATGTCGGTTAAACGCTTACTTCCCATCATGCGAGATTTCATTATGGTTTCTTGATAGGTTCTACAAAGTGTAGGTAGTAGTATGGGATGCTACCTATACATTGCACGAGTAGGCTTGGAGAGGGTCATAGTGAGTTTCTCTAAATCCTAATGTATGTGATACAATTGTGGCCTAAATGAGGTTATTAAAGAATGTTGGCTCTCAAATGCTTAATATGAGATGCATGCTATACTTGGGTTATATTACGAGTTATTTTCCCTTGTCATGTCTTAATTAATGATATACCTCTTATGTATGAATATGGTGCAAAGGTGAAAGAAAGGAATGATAAGTTACCTTAAGTGACCTTAATGTGGTGCCTTAGTATGGATGGTGGTATGGGACGCCATCCATACATTGCACGAGGTATAGCATAAGGGTTTCTTGAGGTGAAGGTCCAAGGTAAAGGTTTTCATGTTGAAATTGTTTAAAGGTAATATTATGACTTACTTGATGTTTATGCTTGTATTGTATGTCTTTTATGCAACTATTCATGGTACTTCAAAAAGTGGCATAATGCATGGTTTCTAACCAAAATGTCCCTTTTAAAGCATGTTTTGCATGGTCATCATACTTAGTACATTTTGTGTACTAACCCATATTCTTCATATTTTTACTATAAGTGTAGGTTCCGGCAAGTGATCCCTCCTAGCTAGTTGAAGTGTTGGATTGCTTTCCTCCAAGACTTGGTATGTCCTCATGGATTCGAGGATAAGACTTTTAAGTTCTTTTGTTCATGTAATAGACTTAATAGACTTCTTTTGATTGTAAAGGGATGTGTCCCTACTTATGTTTTGTGACTGTGTCTAAGATGGCCATGTGAGACTTAGACTTCCGTTGTGTGTTTTTAAAGTTGTTTTAATGAAGTTTAAATGTGTGGATGTAAATAAGTTTTTTTTATTCCGCACTATTTTCATTATTGAATGCAATGAATGACTATGTGGCTCGTATAAGACCCCTTCGGGATCGAATACGCCATGTTACGACTAGGGGGTACTCTCGGGTCGTAACACTTGCAGGTGGTGCATCTTCAACTCTACCCCTTTTCCACTGATCAAACCAAGTCCTAGCAACATTTTTCATCTGATATGCAGCTAGCTAGCTCAACTCTCATAGTATCAGTACCAGGCATCACATCGAACACATTTTTCAGTTCCTCAATGAAGTTCTCTGGATCCTCTGTGGTGCTCGAACCAGTGAATCTTGGGGGATTCATCCTCAAGCACTCACGAATCCTTGAAGTGTCAGCCACTTCTTGTCGAGCTCCTTTCTGTTGCCCAGCTTGGTTGGTCACAACTTGACTGAGAATCCTTATAGCCTCTCTGAACTCAGCATTAATAACTTCTCTTTGCGGTTGCACTTCAGGTGCATTGGGTAGCTCTTGTTCCTCAACATTCCTCCTAGCTGGACGACCTCTGACTGCTCTTGGTGGAGGCATTATTATTTGAAACATGTGCATGCACGAATTAGAAGGAAACTTTTTAGAGATAAACTCTAACGCACGAAATAATTGTGAAAGAAGTGAGAAATTTTCCTATATGTTACAGCCTCCTAATTATAGATGTGGCGCGCTTCACACCGATAAATAGGATTCTACAGACACGGCTTCATAGACTCCCTAGGACTCTTGAACTCTGGGATCTCATACCAAGTTTTTCACGCCCCGAGCCTACACCCAAGACGTGGCTAGCACTCAAAGACCATTGCTGGCCCCAAGCGAACCCTTGGCCTAGCGTACTTAACTCAGCGGAAGACAATATTCATACTTATAATGATCAATAACACTTAACCGAACTGAATAATAAAATAACTGAGAATGTTTAAAGGTTAAACATTCAACTTGGCCAAAAGTGGCAACCTAAGTCTTAACAATAAGAAATGATAATGAAAAGACTCAAAGGACTAACATCTGACTATGTATGAAGCCTCTAAAACAATTGAGATGGATGTTGGGACAACCCCACAACATCCTAATGACCTAACTAGAAAGCAATGAAAATAGATTCTCTGGAATTCAAGAAGGCTCACCGACTGACTCTGAACTGCTCACTGGATCAACGGTGTGTTGGAATGCCGATCCTAGTTACATGTGTCTGCATCATAAGACGATGCAGGCCAACTGGCATCAGTACATTGAATGTACTAGTATGCAAGTTGGAATGCTAAAAACAACATAGGCTTGAAAGGGGAAATCTAAAAGACACACTTATCTGTCTCTTCTCAATTCATGAATACTTAACTGAACTCATTTCAATATAAAGCAATTTAAAACAAGTACAATATAAAGAAAAATTGTTTAAAAACATGATGTCAACTCTGTGTGTATATGAGGATATAACATAACTCTGAAATGTATGTAAAGATACAATAACTTGTGTGGGAGTTTCTCTAATCGACAACCATCACATAAGAGCTATAGTGATGATACAACGATCTACCTCACACTGCCAGCGCATCCTATACCCGGCCAGACGTATGGGACCTGAACTACTAAGTGGATCCACAAGTCTATTGTGAAAAAGGTTCATCTAAAAAGTATAACACTTTTCTACCCATGGTGGCTACATGGTTTTATAGAGACCTGAGATATCTAAACTCATACTCGCCCCCAATTCGGTGCTCAATACTACTCCCAAAATATGATACTAGCTCTTTATGTTTAAAAACATACTTCTTCTATGATTTGAAATTAGTGCTAAAAAACTTAGATCAAAGGCTATCTTAGAAATCTCAGTTTCCTTTCTTGTTTAAATATGAAAACATTTACTCTTTGGGAATACATAGTCCCGATATACTTTTTTGAAGAAAATGGACTTCAAACTTTACTCTTTGCTTAACTTGAACTGTAAGTCTTAAAACAAAGTTAAAACGTTTGTGAAAGACTTTTGAAAAATTTATAAACTTTTCTTTGACTTGTTTCTTAACTCCTAGATTTGACTCTTAATTTCTCTTGACTTTGATCCTAACTTTCCTTGAATTGGATTATGGATTCAAGGTTCATGATCTCATGTTTATGACTGATTTCATGATGTTTAGATGTACCTTAGAGTGTTGGAATCAACTAGAAAACATAGGTACATTGCTAAGGAACAAGTACGAAAAGATGGGGAAAGATGGGAAGAACTGGCGTCCCTGGTGCTCTGAGAGGCGCGGGGTGCCATCCCTCAACATTCAGAGAACAAGTTGGGGCTCTCTGGCTGGCGCATCACCATAGAGCTCCACATTCAGGGACAGCTTTGGGGTGCGCTGGCTGGCGCAACGCCTCACCCCGATCCCCAAGTGTTTGACAACTTTTCTTTTATGATTTCAACTTTAAACCCTCTAAACTTCAATGGATCTTTCCCCAAACACTTAGTATCAGTTATACCCTCAATACATGATATATTCAAATCAAAATTACACCCGAAGACATGAATCAAATCGCAAGAAACTTCAACAAAACAACCCACAAGAATTCAAACGAATTTCATCAAGAACTCAAATGATTTACTTTCAAATCACACATATTTCGCTGAATTGAATCATGATTAGAACGTGGGTGAACTAACCCAACGCTATGTGATCTCACATACCTTGTAGGGATCACCCCCCGACGAAATCCACAAGCTATCCTTGACGAAATCGACGAATCTTGCTTCCTCTTCTCCTTTCTCTTCTTTTCTCTTTTCTCCAAGCCCTAGTGTGAACTCTAACTTTTCTAAACTGATCAAAATATGGTTTTACCCCAATTAATCTCCTAAAACGAATTAGAATAATTAGGTAAGGAAAAGACTAATTTACCCTTCCAAAATCCTGATTAGACTCTCTTTAATCCAACAGTCCAACATCCAAAGGGAATAACTTACTCATACGAACTCGGAATCATGCAAAATCGGCGGCGTTGGAAATATCATTCCATGAGCTTTCCCACCATATCTGGAAGTACACCTAACTCATCATGAGTTAAGAGTTATGGTCGTTTGAAGTTGACTAAAACTTAACTTTTCCTAACTTAAACAAATTTCCAGATTTTCGTTCTTTCCAAAAATGACTATTTCCAATTATTAGCTACTTCCTAGTTATTTCGAATTGTGAGATGTTACAGTTTTTCCCTTATTCAAGTGGGTTTCCACTTAAAATGTTGGTGTCATTATTGGTCTTTTTAATCCCATTGATTAACTGTATCGTTGTGTTCTGCTTTTATTGTTTTTTTACTACCGCAAATATTATTTTTGTTGCGGGTTTATTCCCAACAATTGGTATCAGAGCACATGTTCTGCTCATTTACAGAAATATTTTTTGCAGCTTATCGTACTATACTCGGTGAAAAAAAATGTCTAGAGTGAAGTACGAGGTAGCGAAATTCAATGGTGATAGCGGTTTCTCAACGTGGCAGCGATGGATGAGAGACTTGCTCATCCAATAGGGTTTGCACAAGGCACTAGGAGGCAAATCCAAAAATCTCAAATCCATGAAACTTGGGAATTGGGAAGAAATAGATGAAAAAGCTGCTAGTGCAATCAGGTTGCACTTAACTGATGATGTGGTTAATAACATCATCGATAAAGAGACTGCACGTGGCATTTCGACAAAGTTAGAAAAGCTATACATGTCCAAAACACTGACAAGTAAATTGTACCTAAAGAAGAAGTTATACGCCCTACATATGGGTGAAGGTACAAATTTTTTGTCCCATTTAGATGTGCTTAATGGACTAATCACACAGCTGGCAAACCTTGAAGTAAAGATCGAGGAGGAAGATAAAGTCATAGTGCTCCTAAACTCGTTGCCATCTTCCTACAATAATTTGGCAACAACCATTTTACATTGTAAGGACGCTATTGAGTTAAAGGATGTCACATCAGCCCTTTTGCTTAATAAGAAGATGAGAAAAAAGCTTGAAAATCACGAACAGGCTCTCATCACAGAAAGTAGAGGCAGAAGTTACCAAAGGAGCTCAAGTAACTATGGTAGATCCAGAGCTCGTGGAAGTCCAAGATTCGATCAAAATCAATGGCCAGAAATTGCTACAATTGCGATCAACCAGGTCACTTCAAAAGAGATTGTCCAAATCTAAAAAGGGCCAAAGGAGAAAGCAGCGGCCAGAAAAATGATGATAACACAGCTGCCATGGTGCAAAATAATGACAATGTTGTTCTCCTCATAAATGAGGAAGAGGAATGCATGCACTTGGCAGGTGTAGAATCAGAATGGGTGGTTGACACAACAACATCTTACCATGCCACACCGATAAGAGATCTTTTTTGCAGATATGTAGCAAGTGATTTTGGCAATGTGAAAATGGGTAACACAAGTTACTCAAAGATTAAGGGGATCGGAGATGTTTGCATAAAGACAAATGTCGGATGCACATTAGTTTTGAAAGATGTGTGCCACGTACCTGATTTACGATTGAACTTAATCTCGGGAGTTTCTTTGGACCAAGATGGATACGAGAATTACTTTGCAAATCAAAAATGGAGACTCACCAAAGCAGCATTGGTGATTGCAAAAGGAGTTGCTCATGGCACGTTGTATAGGACAAATGCAGAAATATGCCAAGGTGAATTGAATACGGCTCACTAAGAGATTTCTACAGATTTATGTCATAGAAGAATGGGTCATATGAGCGAGAAAGGATTGCAAATTCTTTCCAAAAAATCACTAATCTCTTTTGCCAAAGGTACAACAATAAAACCTTGTAACTACTGTTTATTTGGTAAGCAACATAGAGTCTCATTTCAGATATCATCTCAAAGAAAGTTGAATATACTTGATTTGGTATATTCTGATGTTGTGGCCCAATGGAGATAGAATCGATGGGCGGTAATAAATACTTTGTTACTTTTATTGATGATGTTTCACGAAAATTGTGGGTTTATATCGTGAAATCCAAAGATCAGCTGTTTCAAGCTCTAGTAGAAAGAGAGACGGGTCGAAAGCTAAAACGTCTCCGAACTGACAATGGAGGTGAGTACACTTCAAGAGAATTTGAAGAGTATTGTTCATGGAATCATACATAAAAAGACAGCTCCTGGAACCCCACAACACAATGGTGTAGCTGAGAGAATGAATCGCACCATTGTTGAAGCATGCTCAGAATGGCTAAATTACCTAAGTCATTCTGGGGTAAAGCAGTTCGGACAGCATGTTATCTTATCAATCGTAGTCCATCAATTCCATTGGAGTTTGACATTTCGGAGAGAGTTTGGACCAATAAAGACGTGTCCTACTCGCATCTAAAGGTGTTTGGTTGCAAAGCTTTTGCACATGTACCGAAGGAGCAGAGAACCAAGATGGATGATAAATCAGTTCCCTGCATATTCATCGGATATGGAGATGAAGAGTTCGGGTACAGACTGTGGGATCCTGTAAAGAAGAAGGTCATCAGAAGTAGATATGTAATCTTCCGAGAAAGTGAAGTTGGAATTGCTGATGATCTATTCGAGAAGGCCAAGAAAAATAATGGTATAGTCCCTAATGTTGTTACCATTCCTTTTACTTCTAACCATCCCATAAGTACAGAAATTACGATCGATGAAGTTGCAGAACATGAAGAGCAACCTAATGAGATTGTTGAGCAGGGGGAGCAACTTGGTGATAATACCAAGCAAGTGGAGTACCCGGAAGAAGAAGAACAATCTCAACCTCTGAGAAGATTAGAAAGACAAAGGTTAGAGTCATCCAAGTACCCTTCCTCAGAATATGTCCTCATCAATGATGAAGAGGAGCCATAAAGTTTTAAAGAGGTGTTGTCTCATTCAGAAAAGAGCCAATGGATGAAAGCCATGCAAGAAGAGATGGAATCTCTACAGAAAAATGGCACATACCAGCTACTTGAACTACCAAAAGGTAAAAGACCGCTTAAGTGCAAGTGGGTCTTTAAACTCAAGAAAGATGGAAATGGTAAGTTGGTCAGGTACAAAGCTCGATTAGTTGTAAAAGGCTTTGAACAAAAGAAAGGTATTGATTTTGGTGAAATCTTTTCACCTGCTGTCAAAATGACTTCTATTCGAACTATTTTGAGCCTAGCAGCCAACCTATATCTTGAACTGGAGCAATTGGATGTAAAAACTGCATTTATTCACGGAGATTTGGAAGAGGAGATTTATATGGAGCAACAAGAGGGATTTGAAGTATCTGGAAAGAAACACATGATGTGCAAATTGAATAAGAGTCTTTATGGGTTGAAACAGGCACCAAGGCAATGGTACAAAAAGTTTGACTCTTTCATGAAAAATCCAACGTACACAAAGACCTTTTTTGATCCATGTGTATACTTCAAAAGATTTTCTAACAACAATTTTATTATTTTATTGTTGTATGTGGATGACATGTTAATTGTAGGACAAGACAAAGAGTTGATTGCAAGGTTGAAGAGAGATTTGTCCAAGTCATTTGACATGAAGGACTTGGGCCCAGCACAACAAATTCTAGGGATGAAAATTGTTCAAGAACGAACAAAAAGAAAGTTGTGGCTATCTCAAAAGAAGTACATTGAACTTGTACTAGAACGCTTCAACATGAAGAGTGTTAAACCTGTTAGCATGCCACTTGCGAGTCATCTGAAGTTGAGCAAGCATATTTTCCTACAACAAAATAGGAGAAGGAGGGAATGATCAAAGTTCCTTATTCTTCAGCAGTGGGGACTTTAATGTATGCAATGGTGTGTACAAGACCTGATATTGCTCATGCAGTTGGTGTTGTTAGCAGATTCCTTGAAAATCCTGGATAAGAACACTGGAAGGCAGTTAAGTGGATACTCAGGTACCTAAGAGGTACCACAAGAGACTGCTTGTGTTTTGAAGGATTTGATCCAATCTTGAAGGACTATACAGATACTGATATGGTAGGTGACCTCGATAACATAAAATCCACTATTGGATATTTGTTTACATTTTTAGGGGGAGCTATATCATGGCAGTCAAAGTTGCAGAAGTGTGTCGCACTTTCTACAACTGAGGTAAAGTATATTGCAACTACTAAAGCTAGCAAAGAGATGGTATGGCTGCAACGATTTCTTCAAGAACTTGGATTGCATCAGAAGGAGTATGTCGTCTATTGTGACAGTCAAAGTGCAATAGACTTGAGCAAGAACACCACATATCATCTAAGGACGAAGCATATCAACGTGAGATATCACTAGATTCGGGAAAAGATAGAGGATGCATATATGCAGGTCATGAAGATCCCTACTAGTGAAAACCCTTCGAATATGCTGACCAAGGAAGTATCAAGAGACAAGTTTGAGCTATGCAAAGAACTTGTCAGCATGTACTCAAGCTAGAAACTTAGAGCTACGTCTCTCAGGTGAATGGGTCTGGAGAGGGAGATTGTGGGGTCCATCCCATGTGTCAAACTTTGAACAATTCTCTCAATTTCAAAGGTTGGCAGATTTGGATATACATGTGCTGATTTATTTTTCAGCTTTCCTCTAAAGTCAAATGTTGGTAAGCTGTGAAGAAGAAAAAACTGTTTTTCTGTAGTATATTTGGAGGCTACTGCATTTGTTCTCTATAAAAGGGAGGGTCATTCTTCATTGTAAAATGCACCAAAAACAAAGGAGAGAAAAGAAGAGTGAGGCATCACAGAGGAAAATAGTCTATAAGGAAAAATAGAGAGTGTGAGTGATATTGTAGTGAGGTGGGAAAATCAAAGGAGGATTATTTCTTTTGAGTGTGTAGTGTAAAAATCCTTTCTATAGTGATATCAGTTTCTCCTCTCGGGCAGTGGTGTTTTCCTTATTCAGGAGGGTTTTCACGTAAAATCTTGGTCATTATTTCTCTTTTTATTCCTGTTGATTAACCATATCGTTGTGTTCCGCTTTTATTATTTTTATTACCGCAAATATTATTTTTGTTGCGGGTTTTTTCCGAACAGGTCCGTAGACTGCCCATGTAGAATGTTCCTATAAATTTTTTATTTGAGTTATTTCAGTGTATTCGTATTCTTTCTAAGCATATACCTCAACGTTTTAGCACTTTATTTGGGACTATATCATAGTATTACTTTAGAATACTCTCATATTTTTCTTTCCAAGCTTAGAGTAAGAATCAAGAAGAACGAACCTAGGGTTTCAAGTTTTTCAATCAAGCTTTCTTCAAGAACTCTTGTTCGCTCAGGTATGTAAGACTATCGTGGTGAGAGATTAAGTTCTTCGTCAAGTCCTACATATATAAATTCAATTAGTAAGATCAAAGTAAGAGATTTACCCCATAATTCTTGATTTTCGAATTTTACTCTATATTCTTTATTTGTTGAATTCTTGATTTTATTATAGAGATTCCATCACTTCATATTATTGATGATCATTGATTGTTGTTCATGCTTAATTACTACATGATCCCTATTTTGCTAAGAGCTATTTGAAAATCTTGACATACTATTTTCTATGCATGTTTTTCATGAGTAAAATAATTTTCATGTCTTAAAGTAGTATTTCAAAAAGAGTTCCAGAAAGTCTGAATTGATTCAAGTGCATTATTTTCATAAAGAAAAGCATAATCAATTTTAAAGAAAGAATATCTTAGTTTTAAGAAAGTACAATCAATTTTTCACAAAAGAATAATCTTTTAACGCAAGTTCAGTACGATTATAAAGAGACATTTTCAAATATCAACTCAACACGGATATTATCACTCTTCTCCTAAAGTGAGACATCTTTTCTAAATGGAATATCATATGATATTTGAGCACTATTGCATTGTTTTGGAAGTAATACACCTAGTTGAGTAAGAGTTTAAATAATTCAAATTCAATAATTGCTCCGCCTGCGTAGAATAAGATCGTGTTGTGGTTCGGGAGACTCCTCATAAAGCCTCTGATAAGGGCTCAGATATTGAATCCATTAGTTAAGTTTGTTCTATACTTTGGCAAGGTATAGGATGATTTTGACAACGTGAGCAAGCCTTTGTATCATCAATTGCTCAAAGTGATAGTTATTTGTTAGAGAAACTCCCCAAGAAAAATAAATTATGTTATTTTCAGCATTTTCTATTATTGCATACAAATTCAGTTGTAAAGCTTGATTGTTAAAGTACATACGCACGCTTTACTTTTCAGTTAGCTATTTTATAGTCTACTTTCAGATTTATTCTTTTAGTTCAGTATTTTTAGTTTAGCATGTTGTTTCATTTAGTTATTTTACATACCGTACATTTCATGTATTGACGTCATTTGGTGCTGCATCTTTAAATAATACAAATTCAGATATTCAGGATCCGCAACAAATGTTTCACTAGGATCTTTTTCCATAAGCATTTGGTGAGCCTTGTTTTCGGAGGGCCCCAGTTTATAATTTATCTTATTCAATATTTAATAGACATTTCTAGTAAAGTATTTATGTAGTTGTGAGTCTTATTTCGACATTTATCTTTAATTCATTAAGGCTTTACAGATGAGTTAGACGAGTCAGTCAAATTATCATTTGCAGTTATTTTCAAATACTTATATTATTATCATTCAAACTCCTTTACACGCTTTTATATTAAGTTGTTGAGATAGTTTATCTTTTCTAAATCATTGTGGTGTCATCTATTCACTACAAGAAATGTGATTATTAAGGACGAATTATTTTATCACTTAAAAATAATATTTCGTCATAAAAAAATATTATGACAAAAAATATTTGTTAATCTTTCATCTCTAAACGTTGGTCACTAATAGTATATAAAGACAATTTAACATTTCATTACTAAAACTCTTATATTAACTACAAAAATAATATTGGTCACCAAATGCATAATATTTACGACGAACTTATTTGTCTTTAAAATGTAAATATTTTGTAGCTAAAAATATCACTTTGACACTAAAAGAGTTTTTAATACTAACAAATTTTATTTGTCACTAATTATAAATTTAATTAGTGAAGATCTTGATCGTCTTTAAAGTTATGCATAATTTGTAGTATATAGAATAAGATTGAGAAAATGGTCAAATGAGCCTTTAACCTATTACCGAATTTCCAACTACACACTTACTTTATGGGGGTCCTATTAAAGTATTTGAGAGGAGGTATATATTGGTCTTGGTGGATTCTGAAGAAATCTATGGTGGTAATTAGAGGAATGGCAACCGTCCGCGTCATTTTTGCAAGAGCAACGGTTCAATCAACAGGAATGACCTAAAATAAATTGTTGGTCAAATTTTTTTCCGATGAGGATATTTTGAGAATTTTTTAGAGATTTCCAACATTTTTAAGTTGTTTGAATGAATTTGGATTCAATCTTAGCTATTATCCTTATTTTTTTTTTGTTATAATACTATAAAGTTTTAAAAAATTTAAAATAAAATAATACGTAAATTAAGAAAAGAAAATTTTGTTATTTGTTACTTTTTTTTGGACGGTCTAAAACTTTAATTGTTACTTTTTCTCTTTTATTAATCATACAAAAATATCGTTGTTACTTTTATTTCTAATTCTGTAAAATAATACATAAAGTAATGTATAAAATATAATATATAAATAAGATTATAAAACATAAATAAAATAAAAAATTTATTATGTAAAAATAAAATTCTTAATTAAAAATCAACTAAACTTATGAGATATGTTAATTAATTAATAAGGGATATATTGATAAATATGTACATATGTAAGGGATATTTTATCTTTAAAAAAATTAATTTTTTATTTCTGCTTCTGCCTTTTTCTAAAAACGTAAACTTTTAGCTTTTTCCCAACACCATAAAAAGTATTTTTGCTTCCACTTAAAAGCAGTTTTCAGAACTTGTCAAACACTTAATTTCTCAAACTAAGCACTTCATGGCCTCCCAACAGCAATGTTAAACATGCTCTTAATAGATTTCTATTAAATACTATAATTATTTAATTTGTTTGACATAATCAAGTCAAAATAGTATGCCAATTATACTCCATCTATATAGATAAATTTTAAAATATGAAAATTACACTCAAATAGCTAAATAATAAAATGAGAATAAAATTGTGTATCTATTGTGACAAAAATTATTTGTCGCAAAATTATAGGTTAAATAGAAACAATAATATAATCGTCGCTAATTATTTGAATTATTAGTGACAAAAAAAATAATGTCACAATGAAATGTAAATTTTGTAGTTAATTTTTTATTGATATTCTCATGTATATTAACAAAATATAGATTTATGTACACAAGTAAAATATAATTGATGTATACATACTAAAATTATCATATACATCAACTAAATTTACACGTCAATATTTATGAAGAAAATTTAATGTATACATATACTATATTAAAAAAAATTCCATAAATCATGTAATTGCAACTATAGTTGTTGTTAATATTTTATGTATACAAATAAATATAATTTATGTATATGTATTGCAGTTTCTAATTAAAATCACTATTTTTTATCTGACTAATTATTGCTAATAATTTCGTAATTAATAGGGGTGTGCAAAAACCGAACCAATAAAATGTTATTGGGTTATTGTTATTGGGTTATTGGGTTATTGGGTTTTTAATGGATTTATAAAAAAAAAAATTATTGGGTTATTGGTTCGGTTTCGGTTTTTCCTATTGGGTTATTGGGTAAACTGATAACCCAATAAGGTAATAGTTATTTACTACTTTACCCTTCCTAAATATTAAATATAAATAATTTAATACATAAGTAGATTCTATATTAGATTTTCAGTAGGAGTTAGTACTTACTACTTACCGCTTGGTGCTTAGAGTAAACTGAGGGTTAGGAACGAGCCAACGGCAGCGGCAAGCCGGCAACAACCAACAAGTTTCCAAGGAGGGTTCGCAACAACAACGATAGTAAGGGCTAGGCGACGGTGAGAATTTTCTACCCTTTTCTAATCTCTTCTTCTCTAATATCTGTCCTTGTATAATTTTCTTCTTCTGTAATCTATGCCTTTTCTGATAAACAAGGTTGACACCCTGCTGGTTGTTACTTTTTGACCTATTTTAGCAATAAAATAGAAATATTGAGGTTCTGAATCCATCTTTTATTCAAGTAGTGTAAAAAGTACATCTCAGTAGTTTGATCTTTCTTTGAACAATACAGTATGTAGTTTTCCAAGTTCCATTAGTAGTACACTTTGCATATTGAGCAATATTACCTCTTAACAGTAAATTGATAAGAAGCAAGAGTAACAAGATCCTAGTTTTAATTAGTAACCTAGAGCAAGTAGTGAATAACAGAGCATGAGACCCAACAATATTTGGAAATTATAAATCTACTATTATATATATCAATGATTTTGAATACACAAAAGGGGAGTACGTACTAACTAAAACTCGCCAAATGAATTAATGATATAGTACTACTATTAATACTCAAAAATTTCTCCTATTCCAACATTACCATCCTTCTCTTGGCTTCCTTTTGCTCTGCACACCTTTCCTCGAATTTCCTTTTACTTGATTCAAAATCCCTCTTCTTCAAGCTTTTCATCTCCTTTCTTGTCTCCTTCTTATGCTAATGTAGGTTAAATTTGGTAAGCATTTGATTATTTTTCTTAAGAATTCTTTTTTCTTTTCAGTAATGTTGAAGACCTCATTTAAGATATCTCTTTAGTTTCTCTTTAGTTTACCTTGAAATTATTTCATTATTGTTGCCTGATTAGTCATTAATCATTATTGTCTAAATCATATTTTACAAAGACATGCATATGACTGAAAATATTTCAACTGATGATGTGGTGATCCTATGTGATGAAAGTATTAATTCAAATGCTATGCATCAAACACAATCTGTTCAGCCAAAGGTTACAAAAGAAAGAAAGAAAAGGTCTCGAGCATGGGATCATTTTGGATCATTTGTTGATGAAGAAGGAAATAAGAAATCAAAGTGTAAGCATTGCGGTCAAGATTATTTTGCTGATTCAGTTAAAAATGGTACAAAGGCAATGCTTACTCATATGTTAACATGTACAAAGATGCCTAAAAGTGTTGATAAAAGTCAAACTCAAATAGGCTTTCAATCTGTTCAGGGAGGGAATACAAGTGATGTGGTTGTTGTTTTCTGGAAATTTGAGCAAGAACAATGTAGGAGAGCTTTATGCCACATGGTAATTGTGGATGAACTACCTTTCAAGTTTGTCGAGAAGGAAGGTTTTAGAAACTTTATGAAAGTAGCGCAACCTCATTTTAAGATTGCTTCTCTTACCACTGTGACACGTGATTGTTTTAAACTTTTTGATGAAGAGAAGCAAAAGTTGAAAAGATTTTTCGGAGAAGCACGACAAAGAGTATGTCTGACAACTGATACTTGGACCTCTTTGCAACGGATTAATTATATGTGTATCACTGCACATTGGATCGATAATGAATGGATTATGCATAAGAGGATAATCAACTTCTGTCCAATTTCCAGCCATAAAGGTGAAGATATGGCTAATGAAATTATGAAGTGTTTGCGTGATTGGGGCTTAGATAAAATATTTACCATCACAGTCGATAATGCTAGTTCAAATGACGTGAATGTGAAAGAGTTGTCTAAGATATTCACTAAACGGGGGATCAATTTCATGAATGGAGAACACCTTCATGTGAGGTGTATGGCGCATATTCTAAATCTTGTTGTTCAAGATGGTTTGAAGGTGTCTGTTGTGTCTATTGAATGGGTTAGAAAAGCAGTTAAATACATAAGGCTGTCTCCTGCGAGGTGTAAGAGGTTCCAAGAATGTTGTGAAGATGTTGATATTAATTGTAAAAAATCTTTATGTTTGGATGTTTCTACGAGATGGAACTCCACATACTTGATGTTAAATAGGGCTATTGAGTTTGAAAATGTGTTTTCCAGTTATGCTGCTCGTGATATTGGCTTGTTACATTACCTTCAGTTTGTTGAGGATGAAGATGGAAAGAATGAACATGGAAGCGCTGTTGGTGCCCTTTTGAGTGATGACTGGGACAATGTAAGAAAAATTGCTAATTTTCTTCAAATTTTTTATGATCTTACCAGAGAAGTATCTGGATCACACTACGTCACAGCAAACTCACATTTTCTTAAAATTTGTGAGGTTTCTTGTTATTTGAAACAATTGATATCGAGTGAAGAAGATAATGATGATCTTTTGGGTAAAATTGCTTCGAATATGAGAGAAAAATTTGATAAGTATTGGGGTACTCCAAAGAAGATGAACAAGATGATTTTTATTTCTTGCGTTTTGGATCCTCGTCACAAGTTTGTTTCAGTTGGCTTTGCACTTCAAATGATGTTTGGGAAAGAAGGTCCAATTTTAGAGAATGGAGTTAGAGACTACATGGATTTGTTGTTTGGTGAATATGTAAAGTCCCTTTCTAAAGATAAAGGCAGTCAACACTCTTCATCTTTATCTAGTTCTTTATTTGAAAATTCTAGTTCACTGCTTTCAAGTTCAGGTAGTAGTGTCCAATCGATAGGATCTTTAGGGACATTCATGGGTGATCTAATGAAACATAAAGCTGAAAATACAACAACTGTCAAAACAGAATTGCAAAAATATCTTGCTGAAGAAAATGAAGTTGAAAGCAAGAACTTCAACATCTTGTCTTGGTGGAAAATAAACTCACCTAGATTTCCCGTTCTTGCTGAGATGGCTCGGGATGTGTTAGCTATTCCTATTTCAAGTGTGGCATCCGAGTGTGCGTTTAGTACTGGTGGACGTATCTTGGATTCATTTAGGAGTTCATTAACTCCTAAATTGGTGCAAACTCTAGTGTGCCTTCAAGATTGGATTAGAAGTGAATCACGACCTATAAGTGTTGAGGAAGATATAGATGTCCTCGAACAGCTCGAACAAGGTAAGGATATTTTAATTAGAATAGTTTTAATTGTTATTGTAAATAGTCATTAACATTTTTTTGGTTGATTAACATAAATTCTCTATAGATTTGGCTAATACTAGCATTTTGGATGATTAATGTGGAGTTGAAACTCTTTCTTTTTTGCACTTGGATCTGGACATTTGGTAAGCCATTCTAGCTACAAGTTGCTCTAAGTCATGTATTTACTTGGTTTTCAATGTATAATCTTTCTGTCAAGAAAATATATGAGGCCAAATATTGCATATTGTTAAGCTTAACTTGCTCAATACATATTTACTAATTAGAAGTGTTTGGAGTCAATTAAAGGACATGATGATACTATAAATGGATTAGTTGCTAATAAAAATGGAATTGTTAATTTAGTGATTGTGCCCGATAATCTGCATCTTA